>NW_027185428.1:585000-690000 GCF_022577435.1 Embiotoca jacksoni
CTTAAAAAAACATTCATATATTGACAAATAGTCCAAGAAAAATAATGTAAGATTGTGAATATACTGTATACAGCTAAAATGTTTTTTACATCGTAACATTTACTTTTTGTCATAACATCGTTAATGATGGCTTTGTGCAAGGGATGTTCAAAATGGTGACTGTGATTGTTTTTACAAGATGCTGTAGTTACTGGAGACACTGAAGAATAACAACACGTTCACCGAGACTACTGGTGCAGCAGCTGAAGTTATCTTCTTTAGGTGAACATACCAGCTGAAGTTATCTTCTTTAGGTGAACACACCAGCTGAAGTTATCTTCTTTAGGTGAACATACCAGCTGAAGTTATCTTCTTTAGGTGAACATACCAGCTGAAGTTATCTTCTTTAGGTGAACATACCAGCTGAAGTTATCTTCTTTAGGTGAACACACCAGCTGAAGTTATCTTCTTTAGGTGAACATACCAGCTGAAGTTATCTTCTTTAGGTGAACACCAGCTGAAGTTATCTTCTTTAGGTGAACACCAGCTGAAGTTATCTTCTTTAGGTGAACATACCAGCTGAAGTTATCTTCTTTAGGTGAACACACCAGCTGAAGTTATCTTCTTTAGGTGAACACACCAGCTGAAGTTATCTTCTTTAGGTGAACACACCAGCTGAAGTTATCTTCTTTAGGTGAACACACCAGCTGAAGTTATCTTCTTTAGGTGAACATACCAGCTGAAGTTATCTTCTTTAGGTGAACACCAGCTGAAGTTATCTTCTTTAGGTGAACACACCAGCTGAAGTTATCTTCTTTAGGTGAACACCAGCTGAAGTTATCTTCTTTAGGTGAACACCAGCTGAAGTTATCTTCTTTAGGTGAACATACCAGCTGAAGTTATCTTCTTTAGGTGAACACCAGCTGAAGTTATCTTCTTTAGGTGAACACCAGCTGAAGTTATCTTCTTTAGGTGAACACACCAGCTGAAGTTATCTTCTTTAGGTGAACATACCAGCTGAAGTTATCTTCTTTAGGTGAACATACCAGCTGAAGTTATCTTCTTTAGGTGAACATACCAGCTGAAGTTATCTTCTTTAGGTGAACATACCAGCTGAAGTTATCTTCTTTAGGTGAACATACCAGCTGAAGTTATCTTCTTTAGGTGAACATACCAGCTGAAGTTATCTTCTTTAGGTGAACATACCAGCTGAAGTTATCTTCTTTAGGTGAACATACCAGCTGAAGTTATCTTCTTTAGGTGAACATACCAGCTGAAGTTATCTTCTTTAGGTGAACATACCAGCTGAAGTTATCTTCTTTAGGTGAACACACCAGCTGAAGTTATCTTCTTTAGGTGAACACACCAGCTGAAGTTATCTTCTTTAGGTGAACATACCAGCTGAAGTAATCTTCTTTAGGTGAACATACCAGCTGAAGTTATCTTCTTTAGGTGAACACACCAGCTGAAGTTATCTTCTTTAGGTGAACATACCAGCTGAAGTTATCTTCTTTAGGTGAACACACCAGCTGAAGTTATCTTCTTTAGGTGAACATACCAGCTGAAGTAATCTTCTTTAGGTGAACACACCAGCTGAAGTTATCTTCTTTAGGTGAACACACCAGCTGAAGTTATCTTCTTTAGGTGAACACCAGCTGAAGTTATCTTCTTTAGGTGAACATACCAGCTGAAGTTATCTTCTTTAGGTGAACATACCAGCTGAAGTTATCTTCTTTAGGTGAACACACCAGCTGAAGTTATCTTCTTTAGGTGAACACACCAGCTGAAGTTATCTTCTTTAGGTGAACATACCAGCTGAAGTTATCTTCTTTAGGTGAACACACCAGCTGAAGTTATCTTCTTTAGGTGAACATACCAGCTGAAGTTATCTTCTTTAGGTGAACATACCAGCTGAAGTTATCTTCTTTAGGTGAACATACCAGCTGAAGTTATCTTCTTTAGGTGAACACCAGCTGAAGTTATCTTCTTTAGGTGAACACCAGCTGAAGTTATCTTCTTTAGGTGAACACACCAGCTGAAGTTATCTTCTTTAGGTGAACATACCAGCTGAAGTTATCTTCTTTAGGTGAACATACCAGCTGAAGTTATCTTCTTTAGGTGAACATACCAGCTGAAGTTATCTTCTTTAGGTGAACACACCAGCTGAAGTTATCTTCTTTAGGTGAACACACCAGCTGAAGTTATCTTCTTTAGGTGAACACCAGCTGAAGTTATCTTCTTTAGGTGAACATACCAGCTGAAGTTATCTTCTTTAGGTGAACATACCAGCTGAAGTTATCTTCTTTAGGTGAACATACCAGCTGAAGTTATCTTCTTTAGGTGAACATACCAGCTGAAGTTATCTTCTTTAGGTGAACATACTAGCTGAAGTTATCTTCTTTAGGTGAACACACCAGCTGAAGTTATCTTCTTTAGGTGAACACACCAGCTGAAGTTATCTTCTTTAGGTGAACACCAGCTGAAGTTATCTTCTTTAGGTGAACATACCAGCTGAAGTTATCTTCTTTAGGTGAACATACCAGCTGAAGTTATCTTCTTTAGGTGAACACACCAGCTGAAGTTATCTTCTTTAGGTGAACATACCAGCTGAAGTTATCTTCTTTAGGTGAACATACCAGCTGAAGTTATCTTCTTTAGGTGAACATACCAGCTGAAGTTATCTTCTTTAGGTGAACATACCAGCTGAAGTTATCTTCTTTAGGTGAACATACCAGCTGAAGTTATCTTCTTTAGGTGAACATACCAGCTGAAGTTATCTTCTTTAGGTGAACATACCAGCTGAAGTTATCTTCTTTAGGTGAACACACCAGCTGAAGTTATCTTCTTTAGGTGAACATACCAGCTGAAGTTATCTTCTTTAGGTGAACACCAGCTGAAGTTATCTTCTTTAGGTGAACATACCAGCTGAAGTTATCTTCTTTAGGTGAACATACCAGCTGAAGTTATCTTCTTTAGGTGAACATACCAGCTGAAGTTATCTTCTTTAGGTGAACATACCAGCTGAAGTAATCTTCTTTAGGTGAACATACCAGCTGAAGTTATCTTCTTTAGGTGAACACACCAGCTGAAGTTATCTTCTTTAGGTGAACATACCAGCTGAAGTTATCTTCTTTAGGTGAACACCAGCTGAAGTTATCTTCTTTAGGTGAACATACCAGCTGAAGTTATCTTCTTTAGGTGAACATACCAGCTGAAGTTATCTTCTTTAGGTGAACATACCAGCTGGTTGTATTTTGTTAGGCTGGCATAACGCTAACATGATCTGATTGATTTTAATGTAGCAGGTGATGTTAACTTGTGTGGGCTAATGTAACATGTAGAGTTGCTGTGCCTCAAGACTAACATAGCAATAGGTCATGAAGTGACCTGGGTTGAACTAATAACATCTTTACTGTATAGTTTTGTGGCACTCTGTGTGTGTCATCATTTTTTTCAAGTAAAAGTGTTTTTGACATACAGGTTATTTCATTTACTATATTTACTATATATATAATATATAATATATATTGTCCAGCTGCAATGTAACTGTTTTGGTTTATTGTCACCACTCGCATAATGTTGCTTTGAAAGACACAGTTGGCGACTAGCTGGTGAACAGTGGAGCACTCGGCAGATACAGAGATGGATATTTCCTTCAAGACTTGGTGGAGACCAAGAACAGAGCAAAAAGAAAGAGAAAATTGGACTTCGAGCACTCTGGTGGACTCCAAATAAATGCCAAGCTGCTCCCTAACGGCTGGATGTTTATAAAAGCAACATGTCAACTTGTTCCCAATCCCTCAAAGTATTCATTACTGCAAGTTTAAGTCTGGACACAAATGGAGAAACAGATGACTCAAAACAAAACAGCAGTATGAAATGTCTCCTGAACTCTTTTCTTCACTTGCTGTTTTGAGCCCACTTCAGCTTGATTTTAAAAACCTCTATTCATAATAGAATATAACTTATTCTTTCCATCCAGTGACCGACTTCTTGACCTTGTGTATGAAGCTCTCTCTCTCACACACAAGCAGACCGACACCTGGCAGTATAAACTCCAGAATGACCTCAGAACATCAACATGTCAGCTAGTTCCCGATGCCTCAAAGTGTTCGTTATCGCAGGTTCAAATCTGGACACAAACAGAGCAACACATGACTTAAACAAACAGCAGTATGACATTTCTCTCCAGCGCTTTTCCACAATTGCTGTTTTGAGCCTTGATTTTACAAGCCTGTATTTATAATAGAATATTACGTGTAATGTAAACACAGGTAATGGCAGGGTATCGTAAGGTAATTGAGGAAGACGCCTGGATAACCATACATGTCTTAATTATTCATGAGAATAAGAAATACAACTGTAACATTCAAATAAATATTTGATCTTACTCGGGGTAAAAACTGTTTCTCCAATTATTTGATTTTTACATTTTAAATACACTCTGTTCTATTAAGGGAAGACTTTTATTTATTAATAACAAAACTATTAATGTCACATATACCTTAGAAGTTGCTAATAGAGATCTGCATTTGTATGATATAGACCTCAACGAATGACTTGTTTCACATGGAAACAAACTGGATAACTTCGTGCACACACCATGTGCCACTACAAAGAAATGATCATTTTTCTGTAGCAGTATTTGGTTTAGTTGCTATATTAAAATTCTGTATGCCTTCAGAAAGAACAAGGTGCACAACAACAGTGATTCCAGTTTTACAGAGGAGCCGCAAAACTATTGAAAACTGAAAGTAGCCTGTTGAGAAAGTTGATCGATTCTGCAGCCCGTTTGCCCTAAACTCATACGTGTGTGAGAGGGTTTTTTTCAACCCTCTCTTTTAAAAAAAGAGTTGTGCAAAAACAGAATGACTAATTGTGACTGTGATCAAAAGTGTCAATGTAAAAGTGTGTAGGTGGGGTGTGTGTGCAGATATTTCAGTGTATGTCCACTGATCGTGTTTAGGTGAGTCATTTAATAAAAGATGTGATTTCTGCCGTGCGTGGTATTGTTTGTTGCTTCCTGCACAACTTGGACTGAGCTGTGAACATCTGCAACCAACACCTTCCGCTCTGTTTGAATCATCATCAATGACCTATCATGATCAAATAATCTAAGACCAGTGAAAACCACAGCAGGTCTAATAGGCCATATCTTCCAGGCGTGTTAAAAACCCCGACATCACTGCAGAGAGCTGGATGGGAAGTGTTCTGTGCACAATGTTTGTAACAATGCGTGGGAAAGTATTTCAAACGTGTGAACATTGTTATTATGCTTCAACTGGTGTATGTTGTGTCAAGTGTACTATTTATTGTGTCTTTTAGCCGATGAATGCACAACAAGCAAGAAACCAAATATCTTGAGTACAATTTTATGATTGAACAAAAGTCATGTTTACAGCCATTTAACATGTTCCAAGGTGTGATTACTAGCTTTTTGGTACTTTCAGCAAATTCTCAATGTTTCCTACCATGATATACAGCTAAAAGCTAGTAATGGATGATTATTTGGTCAAATGGCCTGATCCCAAATTCTAATCAATTTTATTTATTATCTGGCTGCATTTTCTATTTGTCTGCATTATTTTGCAATGAGTAACATTTTCAAAAAGTGACAAAATGTTCATTATGGTTTTTAAGAGCCCAAAGCGACATCATAAAAATGTTTTGTTCGAGTCCAACCAACAGACCAAAACCCAAAGATATTCCGCTGACAGCACTGTAAAACACTGGACAGTTTGGAATTACACAGTGGTTGGCATTTTTGAATGAAAAGCATAGAATCATAGGCATAAATTACCATTAAACTAAATCAAATTGACTAAAAACTGTATCATTTCAACCCTACATACAACACCTATATTATGATCTTGGTTTACAATACATGGTATGTGTTTAGTGTGACTGCAAAAAAATTGTGAAAATACATATATTTTGATTTGACTGCGTGTTCAAGAGTTCCCTGCAGTCTGTTTATATGTTCATCCTTCGCCTGGTTAGCATAGATGTTCAGTAATATCTGGCTCCAATGGAGTTCAGAGCAAAAAGTGTAACGTCGACAACAATCTACATTTTTGATACAAACTACTATTAACCTAGGGATTTGTTGTTCCTTAATATTCAGACCCAGTAAGTGCCAGGTATAACTCATTAATTGGGCTAAAGTGATATTTCAAACTGACTTTGTTTTCATTAGTATCACACGTCTTTTGTAATTAGTCGTTCAGCCTATTTCAATGGAGGAAAATAGTCACTTTGTTGGCTCACACTGAACATGAACCACAGAAAGCAAAGCAGAGAGCTGTCAGAGAAGGTCAGAAAGAGACTTCAAGACAAGCATGTCAACGGTCAAGGCTATAAAACCATCCATAGGCAGCTTCATGTTGTCATGACTACAGCTAAACACATTTAAGGTCCATGGGACTGCTGTCAAACTGGCTGCATGCGGCTACAAGAGGAAAATGGATCCCAGATTGAATAGAAGGGGGGTTACGGTCGACAAAGAAGCAAGTAAAACTTCCATGTAGATATCGGCTGGAGGTCTAAGGTCCCAGGACTAAGGACATCAGTGTCTGATTACACCGTTGACAAAAACAAACTTAAACAAACCGAGTACAACAATGCTTCTGGGAGAATGTCCTCTGGACAGATGAGACAAAACTGGAGATTTATGTGAAGTCACATCAGCTCTGTGTTCACGGACTAAAAGAGTCTAACACACATCATATCACGCATAACATCTGCTCCGATTTATTCCCTTTCGTGAACGTTTGAAGTTGTGCAGCAGTTCTCTGTTAAACACTTACGAATTACATCATGAAACACGGGAGCAGTTGTTTTTTTTGTTACAGGTCATCATTTTGTGACTTTTGATTCAACTTTGTGTTTATTTAATCTGTACTTCAAATTTCAAACATGAGTGTCAATAGTTAAAAATATTTTTATATTCCTGTACAAGATACTGAAATAATAATGAAGCTGGTACTCAGGAGGTGTAACAGGCAGAAATGTCCTGCAGGTTTCATCGTCAACAAAAGTATATCACACAACACAGTAGGACCAGAATATAGACTCTTCACTGTGTTCACATTATTCTGAGTGGACCCACAGGGACACCATACTTAGAAGGAAGTATTGCATTCATGTGGTTCTGCAGGTAGTGGCGTGTCCATCATGCACATTGCACATAATAAAACCAAGTCTGAAGTCATACCACTTGTCTTGTTTATACCACCATTCAAAGGCATTATTTGCACTCTGTAAGATTGACGAGCATGAGTTCAACAGAGGAAATGCTATTAGATTTAGATAGAGATTTATTGTTTTCCCCGTGTTGACATACTTCCTGTCTCTCTAGCAGCCAGTAATTCCAACAGCCTACTGCAACACAAACCATGAATTAAAGTGGCAGCAGAGAACAGACCGAACATACCCAGTTCTTATTTCTCCCTCTGCATATATTGTCCATCTGTCTGCCTGTGTCTCTTCATCTCCATTTCTTTGATTTATCTTGGTGATCCCGTCTCCTCGTTTTATCCTCTCTGTCTTCCTTACTTGCCGCTTTCCATCAATATAATGTCTTTCTGTTTTTTGCCCTTTATTCCTTCCTTTCTTTTCCTCCATCCCTTCATCCGGGCATTAGTGCCATCAAGAGAGGCCTGAAAGGGTCTTTGGGCAGCAGCCACACGAGGCCCTTATCCAAAGCAATGACACACTTCCAAGTCAAGAGTACATGTGTTATGTAACAGCTTAAAGCTTCCCGGTTTTCTCTGGTGGGCCTCGCAGCCGGCTGATATCTACCGCGTGTACACACATGTACAGATAAACACACTCAATGAGAGAGAGGAGGCAGGAAAGATTAAGCTGCTGCTGAGATCAAGAAGAGGGCCATGCAACAGAAGGAAAAGGAGAGGAGGAGAGAGGGGAAGAGGACAGACAGGCAGGAACTAAGGGAAACCAGAGAAAGTGGACGAAGAGAAGTGAAGCAGAGAAATCGAAGCCAAACCTTCTAGGAGAAGAAATATATTTCAATGAATAGAGGGAGAAAAGCAAGAGGAAGAACGGAGAGGAGGAGGTTAGGTTGGTATCGCAAAAACACAATCAGTGTCCAGGGGGGAAAAAGGACAAGAAAAGCAATCTGACATATGAGTGCTCTTTTCCTGTTCTCACTCTGGGAACCAGACATGAAAATAAAGATGAGCAGCAGAAGGAAGAGGAGAGGAGACAGTTAGACCCTGTATGCTTCTGAAAACGAGACATTTAGTAAATGGCTCGATGAATCTTTCAGAGAAACAATGTGGAGAGCAGGGGGAGGAAAATGAAGAGGAAGAGGAGGAGGAGGAGGAGGAGGAGGACCATGAGGGAAAAGCTCATTTTGAATAAATGACTATAAAAGCTATCAGACCAAGATAGTCCATATCAGGTCATTTATCCTGATGTATCATACATTTGAACAATACATGTGCGTGTGTAACCAGGTCATTATAATAACACAAAATATTTCTTCCACCCCTAAAAAGCACTGTTAGTTAAAGTTCAAAGCCCCCTGCAAGTTTCTCTCCACTGAATCCCTGAAATTCGTCATGGCAACCCTCTGCCACCAGTTCTGTCTTTATCAAATGCTCCCTCACCCGTCTTGTCGCACTTGTCTCCCATTACTGCAGATGGACGAGGAGCCAAATCTGCAATGCAATGTTGCTTTATGTGTTTGTTATTAAGCCTGTTATTGGCCAGGATTGACTCACTTTCAACAGCCACAATTAAATTCATGGAGGATTATAGTTTAGGGAAATATTTCAGAATCGTTAAATATATATATAATATATATAATATATATATTATATATAATATATATATATATATATATATATATTATATATAATATATATAATATCACACCTTCAAAAATAACTACACACAAGTAATTGTCATTTGTAAATTAGAAATCAGATTCATCTCTTTATCAAGGTTACATGAGAAACCAAGTATCCATCATGTATATATCAGTAACCACATACTTGTATTTATTATGGATACATTGGTAACCAGACACTATTTATCAAGTATATCACATATACACTCACCGGCCACTTTATTAGGTACACCCGTTCAACTGCTCGTTAACGCAAATATCTAATCAGCCAATCACATGGCAGCAGCTCAATGCATTGAGGCATGTAGACATGGTTCAAATGGAGCATCAGAACGGAGAAGAAAGGTGATTTCAGTACCTTTGAACGTGGCATGTTGTTGGTGCCAGACGGGCTGGTCTGAGTATTTCAATATTTTGAATTTGATGCTCAGAAAAACTTTGGGCTCAGGAACACTTGTGAAAACCATCGTCTGTGAACACAGTTCATCGCTGCGTCCACAAATGCAGGTTAAAACTCTCCAAAGAAGAAACCAGATAGAAACATGATCCAGAAACACCGCCGCCTTCTCTGGACCGAGATCATTGAAGATGGACTGAGGTGAAGTGGAAAACTGTCCTGAGGTCTGATGGATCACAATCTGAGATTCTGTTTGGAAATCATGGACGCTGCATCCTCCAGGTTAAAGAGGAGAGGGACCATCCAGCTTGTTATCAGCTCAGTTCTAAAGCCAGCATCTGTGATGGTACAGGGATGCATTAGTGCACATGGCATGGGTAGCTTGAACATCTGGAAGGAAGCATTAATGCTGAATGATATATTCAGGTTTTGGAGCAACATGTGCTGCCATCCAGACAACGTCTCTTTCAGGGAAGGTCTTGTTTATTTCAGCAGAACAACGTCCAACCACATTCTGCACGTATTCCAACAGCATGGTTCTCTAGTAGAAGAGTCCGCTGATAAACTGGCCTCCTGCAGTCCAGACCTGTCAATCACTGAAAACATCTGGAGCATCAGGACATGAAAAAAGGAGACCCCAAACTGTTGAGCAGCTGAACTCGTTTCAGGCCAAAATAGGATAACATTTTACTTTCAAAACTCCAGCAACTGGGCTCCTCAGTTCCCAAACATTTACAGTGTTGTTAAAAGACGACTTGGGACGATACAGTGGTAAACATTCACCCAACTTTTCTATTTTGAGATGTGTTGCAGCATCAAATTCAAAATGAGCACATATTTTTCATAAAACCACTAAATTTTCAGTTTCAACATTTATGTCTTTGTTCTATTTAATATTGGTTTGCGTGATTTGCAAATTATCTCTTTTGTTTTTATTCACATTTTACACAGCATTCCAACCTTTTTTATAAACAATAACCAGATATTAGTGTTTATGACGTATATATCTCAAATATGATCAAAACCTGGCAGCCTATTAACTGAGACTCATGTCCATGCTGTCGTGTCCTCACAATTATAGAGAGATATGTGTGTGTGTGTGTGTCTGTGTTTATGCAGCATTTATTTTGGAGTGTTGCATAATTGCTGTCTCTACTAGTGATCGACTTGCCCGTCAGACCCAACATTTGTCTGCTGCAAAGCCTTTTAGAGACATTTCTGCTGCTTTAGGAGTTTCCTCCGGCACATTCACATTTTACTTACACACACACAATCATGTCAGACGCTCCAGGAAATCACAATCTTGCAATCACAATAATTAACGCAAATTCAAGCAATCTCCATAATATTTGCGGGAGCTTGCAATTTTTCAAAATCCCTTCTATTGTTTTCGCTTCCTCAACAGAACTTTACTGCATAGTAATACTTTGCAGTAATACAAGGTCCTTTCACCAACATGCGCCGCTCGTTTTCCACCGGCACAAACATTTCCTAACAGCGGTACATTATGCCAACAGGCTGGTCTCCATCCAGCGCCATAAGAAACGATATGTTTCTTATGGCAGGTGTAATCTTTGAAAGAATTTAGGACAGCTGCTCAGCCTCCTCGAACCGAGGTGGAGAAAGATGGGGTGAGATGGGTCAGAGTGAATCTGAATGGGAACCCGAGGACACTTCGTCCTCCCACCTGTAGCGGGAACCGGACTGCACCACAGGCATGTCAGTCATGCAGACACGCCCCCAAAATTACTACTTTTTGAGGACTAATATCTAATTATTGATGGAATTATTTTCAGGTTTACCACCAGAAAACTATCCCATCTGCTTCAACCTTGCTGGGGGTATTGCTGGGGACCCGAGAATGTGCACTGGGGAATTTGGTGCGATTTGGACATACAATGAGGTTAGTATTAATAAACTTTAATATAAAGCCAACCGGTGCAGCAGGGGCAGAGTGCCACCGCGCAGCCACAGTTCCAGAGAGCACTGCAACGATCTTCTCATAGGTTCAGACGAAGGACTCATCTCTACACTTGTCCTGCTGGGTCTCAGCGCTGCTTTCATACAATCGATCAAAAGACTTTATGTCAGAGACAAAAGAAATGTCATTAGGATCAATGGAACTGCACTAGGCTGGTTCCAAGCATATCGATAAGAAAGATTTAAGTTTGTTCATGTCATGACATCGGTAAATTTGGAAGCATGTTTAAAAACTATAAAAGCCAGGATGACCAGCCATTTTTCACTTCCTCATTTGGAAAAATGAAAGCTGCCTGTTCAGCAGACACCCTCTCTACTTCTTTAGATTAGGCTTAAAACCTTCCTTTTTTGACAAAATGCAGTTCGGGCTGACTCAGGACTGAGCCTTCTCTAGCACAGAGGTTTCTTTATTGTTTGCTGTTCTCTTTGCTGGCCTGGTCTGGTGCTTTTTCTCCAGGTATCCCTCCAGCCCCGGAGCTGCATGTTTCTGGTCTGTGATTACTGGCCCCACCAACCAACAGTTTAATGTCTCTTGGATCACTATGCTCCTTCCTTTTCCTTCACCCCAGCCTGTCAAGGCTGACGGACACCCACCTCTGAGCCTGTTACTGTCACAGGTTTTTCTGTCAAAAGGGATTTTTTTTTTTTTCTACCAGCTGTTGTTCATGTGGGAATTGTTAAATTGTTGGGTTCCTCTCTATTTTGTTGTCAAGACTTTACTATTTTAAGTGCCTTCAAATAACTTTGGTTGTGATTTGGCACTATATAAGTCAAATTGAACTGAATTAAATTGAATTTGAAGTCAGTGGGCCAAGCAGTAACCCATGGGCAGGTCAGCGGAATAAACATTAATGAGCATGTGCAGTGGCCTGCACAGTGCAGAAGCAAACCCACAAGCTACAAAGCTTCTTTGGTGCCCACATCATGACAGGAATGTTCATCCAAGTGATCAATCAGCTACTCTGGAGTCCGCTATCCATTTCTCTTCAATACGTCCATGGAAATAACTCGGCGGTAAATTAGGATTTAAGACACTGGTCTATTTTTTATTTTTATGTTACAATTTTGGCATTGTTAGGAGAAAGCAATTTTTTTTTCTCCATCAATGACATTGTACATTACAGAGAGGCATTTCAAACTGAAACTATTGGAGTAAATACAGTACACTACATATTACTTGAGGGAGTGTTGTCAGACAGTACAGAAACATACAATTTAGATTATATTGAAAAATCTCTGGATTGGTCAACAGAAGATGCTTCAATGACCTTTTTTGATGCATCGTCTCGAGGACTGTGAACCAGATATTATTTGCAAAAGAAGGGTCACGTTCTAAAAATCTTGAAGAGAAACCTGAGTGTGCTGTTTATTACCGAGTATAACCAAAATGAAGAGTTAGGCTTGTTGTTATTAATTATTTCTACGAGTCTGAGTGTTGTGGGAATTAGAGCAACCAACCAATGTTCCCATGTTTCTCTCCAGAGCAACACAAACACACACAAACATCCGGTCACAACATATGTGTGTGTGTGTGTGTGCGTGTGTGTGTGTGTGTGTGTGTGTGTGTGTGTGTGTGTGTGTGTGTGTGTGTGTGCGCGCGTGGGGCCTGTTGCTTACCCTGTAAATGGCATAAATGAATAATGGCAAAGCCAATGTTTAGAGTACTGCACATAGCAGAGCAGCTGTTTATCTTTAATATTCCTCCGTGTGTTTGTGTCTTTGTGTGTACTGTTGTATTTGAATTTGCCTCTCCTTTAAAGTACATTACCTTGTATCCTGCATTTGTCTCATGTATTTCTTTTACTAACAGTATGTCTGTGTGTGCATATGCATTTCTATGTGTAGTGACTCTGTAAATTGTTACATAAGGAGAATATATTATGTAATGCTTGTTTTGTTTTGTTTTTTCAAGGAGGGTGAACAAACAGCAGTGTTTCATAGTGTGTGAGTGAATATGTGCCTGTTTGAGCTTAGCAGACACTCGATGGCTGGCAGACCCCAGGCATCCACCTATAACCCCTGAGTGTTTTTTCCATTGCGTATCACAGTTTGCACCCAACTGCACACACACCATCCTGCAGTTCGCACATGCTGGGAGCAGGGTGAGGCAAACACAGCTGGACACTACTTCTGTCTTCCTCTGCTCTTATGTTCACTCTTTTCTGTCTATTTTTATCACAAACACATGACCTTAAGTTTTTTTGCCGATCAACACACATTGTACCATACTTCCTCTTTTCACTCATACTTGCATCTCTGCTCACTAACCGTTGACTAGATTACACTGAATGTCTGCAGAGATTCGCAGCAACACATGTAAAGTCAAATAATTTTGTATCCTTCACAAACAAAAAGTCAATATTTCAATTATTAATATTGTCTTGACAATCTCCCAAAGGAAATGTTTTCTGACTTAAGTGACTGCTTCTTTTTCTACAGATCGACGAGGCCCATATATTGGTAGACCTGAACCCAAACTGCTACAAATCTAGCTTTACAGTTGAAAGTAAAGAAAGAAAATAAAACATCACCCACCGAAGGACGTCTGAGTCTGGTTTAATCTCAGTCACAGAGATGTTTTTTCTGTACGAATACTATGTCAGTAAATATTAATTTCAGTGGTGTTATTGGTAGTATTTTAAATGAATTAAATCAAAGAGCAGCTGTGCTTGCTTAACCAGATTGTTCATACCATTAACATTCCAGCTCAAGAACCTGGTACGAGATTAAGTGTCAGAATTGTGTTGATTGGTGTTGGTCATCACAGATCACTGCACTCAGCCCAGCAGCACTCCCACTTATAAACAGACTGGACGTTGGGCTCAGGTGTTGGACTGTAGTATGGAGTGCCAGGTGTGGAAGCACTCTGCAAGTAAACAGTAGTAAATCGTAAATTGACTGAAACCACTTGGTTGTCTCACAGCATGAAGGCAACAAACAACCCACAATGCAACACTGGAACTCCTTCCACTCAAAAACAACTTTGTATGCACTGTTGTCACTCTGCAGCTGTCTAAAATATATCCAGATGATATTTCCCACTAGTCATCAGCTCTTAGTACAATCCCATTTCCAAACGAGTTTAAAATGATTTACAAATCATGTAAACCCATAATTAACAGGAAATAGAACAGACAAAATATCAAATGTTGAAACTCAGAAATTCTATTGTTTTTTTGAAAATATTTTGTCATTTTGAATTTGATGCCAGCAACACATTTCCAAAAACAGGGACATGTCTGGCAATTTGTTGCTTCATCTCTTCTTTTAACAACACTCTGAGAGCTAGAGTTTTGAAAGTAACATGTTGTCCTTTTCTAGCATGATACAGAACTTCAGGCAGTTCGGTGTCTCCTTTGTCTTATTTTTTACTTCATGATCCACGAGATGATTTAAATGGTCTAAACTGCAGGCAGGCCAGTTCAGCACCCGGACTCTTCTTCTACAGAGCGATGCCCTTCTAACATGTTCAGAATTCGGTCTGGCATTATTTTGCGGAAAAAAAACGTGTTGTTCCAAAACCTTTGCATATTTTTTCCCCAGATGTGCAAGCTACCCATGCCGTGTACACGATTGCTTCGCCATACTATCGGGGATTGCAGGCTTTTGAACTGTGCGCTGATAACTTTCTGAATGGTTCCTCTCCTCTTTAGTCTGGACAACGCAGTATCCATGATTTCAAAAAAACAAAGCTCATATTTTGAATTGTCAGAACACAGGACAGTTTTCCACTTTGCCTCGGTCCATCCTAAATGTGGTGGGGCTCACAGAAGGCAGTGGTGTGTCATGTTTATATTCACTTTCTTCTTTGCGTGGTAGAGTTTTAATATGCATTTGTCGACGATGGTTTTGGTAAGTGTTTCTGAGCCCATGCAGTGATTTCCACAACGGAATTGTGTCTATTTTTAATACAGTGTAGTCTGAGGGCCTGAACATCATCGCCATCCAATATTGTTTTTTGGCCTTTACCCTACTGTATAGAGATTTCTCCGGATTCTCTGAATCTTGAATGATATATGTATTATGGATGTTGCACCCTTTGCCCATGCAGTCTTTCATAGAGTGGTAAATGCTCTTTTTAATACCCAATCATGTTACTGATCTGTTGCCAATTAAGCTAATTAGATGTGAGATGTTCAACAGGTGTTTCCTAAATATTACACAACTTTTTCCAATCCTGTTGACCCTGTCCCAACTTTTGAGGCGTGTTGCTGGCATCAAATTTAAAATGAGTATATGTTTTTTCATAGAACAATAAAATGTATCAGTTTCAAAGTTTTGTTTGTTGCCTTTGTTCTATTTTCAGTTAAATATGTTTTGGATCATCACATTCTGTTTTTACTTTTCCAGTATTTTACACATTGTAATAAATATATTGTAATAAAATATAAATTGCTTTATCTCCAGTAAGTAGCTGAGGTACAAATCCTTGGTGAAACCCAACCTACGGTTCTGAAGCCTCAAGTTCTTGAGTTCTACTTCATGGCACTCTTGCATTGGCCTTGTTTGTCAGACCTGCAAGCTGCATCCACTTTTATATGCAGTCTGTGGTGTAGCTTCTACAATGGAGCAGTAATGAAGGCATTTTTTCTGACGGCACAGACTACCTGCTGAGACAACACAACACACTGACCAACCTGTCAGCACCCTTCAGGGACGACAGCATCTGCAGCCTCAATGTGTCACTGTGGGTTTCAGTATTTCATGACACACTTTAGAACTTATCATACGCTTACCTCCACCCACCTCCTGTAGCTTCAGACACTTTATTTCTTTCAGTCTTTCTCTGTCCCCCGTCCCTTCCTCCACGGTCCTAAATTCTATTCAGGCAATAATAGAATGACATTTATCATAATCTGTGTTTTTCCTCGCTGTATGGCTCCCTCCCTCTCTTGTGTCAGTTTTTCCACCCATCTATTTACTGCCTCCCCCTTTCTCACCCATCCACCCATCCATCCATCCCTCACTCCCTCCCTCCCTCATTGGTCAAGTGATTTTCTGACCTTTGGGCACAGAACTTGTTCAGTTCTCATTAATGATAGTCTAATTTTACAATCGTTCATCTTGCTTGTTTTTCCTGAACTATATTCACTGTAAAAAAAATATTTTCTCATGGTAACGCATCAGTTCGCTACAAAGTGGTGAAAATGCTTGGCTCGTTTGTACGATGGCAGAACCTCTCTGGTGGAAAAGCAATATTAAAGGTATGAGGCTAAGCTGCTATGAGCCAACACTCAACACAACTTTTTTCAAAAATACTAGAATTTTAGCAAAGAACGTGTTTGTGCTGTTCAAAACCGCTAATTACATAGAAACTGGTAAAACAGCCTGAGCATGATTTTTGTTCTGTTTTTAAGCGAAAGTCAATTAATCACTAGGAAATAACGGAATCATGCTTCACTTCTGTGTAACATCCAATTGAGTTCACTCTGCTTTAACAGCAAGTTATGGGAATACAAATTTTTAAAAAGCTGTTGTGATTGGAAAGATTTGGTGGCACAGGCTCTTGACGGCTCAAGAACTCAATTAAAATCACAACTCCATTCTTTCAGTTTACAGGGCTCAATAGTTTTCCATTTTCTTTTAAAATAAAAGACAAAACTCAACATCCTGCTATTATTTTACAGACAGAAGCAGATTTAAACTTTGGTTTATAAATCAAGGCAACTATTAAGACTAATATAGATTCTCAAACACGTGCACCTGCAGCCAAACACACACACACACACACACACACACACACACACACACACACACACACACACACACACACACACACACACACACACACACACACAGTTCAACACTGCACTAGTCGGTCTACTTTTCAGGCTGTTCTACATACATTCCCCCCTTAGTGCTGTTTGTCAGTGAACCAATCTCTTATCATCTTCAAACTCATTGGCAGCACACATTGCACATTTTTTTCGCACACACGACTATCAATATACAAGACATAATTTATTTTTTAGACAAACGTGATAATACATAATGCTATATCTAGACCATAATGTTCCATGTCCTTTAACAAAGCACAGTCACACAGAAAGCCCCATATCGCTCCTTCCAGCTCTCTTCCTTTCCCACACACTCAGGACATTTTGACTTCAAATTTGCCATTAAATTATTGTATGTTGGCACAGAAGCATATTTAGAGAAACCGCTTCTATAATAAACTGATTTCATGTCTGGATTGCAGCCTCCTGCCAGGTGTCCTTATTTAACAGCAGGCGTCTTTCAGCTTTTGTGGGTGTCACAAGTGTTCACATAACTATCTCCATGGAGACCACGGGTCTTTATTTTATATCACTAATACTGTTTCCTGAGTCAATATTTTTGGTTTTCATATTTGAAATGTAAATGTTTCATGAAAGCACACAACATATTCAGTTTGTTTATGAGGATGAACAGATGAAATGGAGAGCAGTAAATGAAACAGTTCATATAAGGGCTGCATCCATATTCTTATCTCTACTTGCCTGCCGATTGTATTGTGGTTTCTATGTATTGGAGAATCTACAAGTATCACCGAATTATTGCAAATTATTATACTTGGGGAAACAGTTCAATCTTCTAGAGACTATGAATATCATGAGTCATATTTCTAAAAATAATACTTATCACACATGTCAGTCTGTCTGAGTTTTATTTAAGCAGCATCATTACTATAAATCCCTTGGTTTTGTCATTAAGAATACTACTTAATAGATATAGGCCAATATAAAAATCTTCAACCTGGTGTAATAAAGGTAAAATACTGTTGCAATAAATATAAGCAGTGACTTTTGGCTGTCATTTGAACAAACCATTCTCCAGCTCACTTTGTCCAAACACCAATTCCAATGGGCTAACCAGCTAGCCCCTGGGCAACGTTTGGCTGCTAGCTTTTATTAAACTAGCTCAGTATTAAATAATACATTTAATAAAGAGTCAGAAATCAGCGCCACAATTTAAATATTAATTAATGATCCTGAGATTTAACTGAATTGCAGCAACTGACAAACTACGAACATGCAGACAGCATTTATGAGAAGGTAAGCTATATGTATGATTAACATATGTATGAGAAACATTTATGATTAACATATGTATGAGAAACATTTATGATTAACATATGTATGAGAAACATTTATGATTAACATATGTATGAGAAACATTTACGATTAACATATGTATAATTAACATAGATGATGAACAAATGGATGATGAACAAATGGATGATTAACATATGGATGATTAACATATGGATGATTAACATGGATGATGAATATATGGATGATTAACATATGGATGATTAATATCTGGATGATTAACATGGATGATGAATATATGGATGATTAACATATGAATGATTAATATCTGGATGATTAACATGGATGATGAATATATGGATGATTAACATATGGATGATGAATATATGGATGATGAACATATGGTGATTAACATATTGATGATTAACATATGGATGATGAACATATGGATGATTAACATGGATGATTAACATGGATGATGAACATATGGATGATGAACATATGGATGATGAACATATGGATGATTAACATGGATGATGAATATATGGATGATGAACATATGGATGATGAATATATGGATGATGAATATATGGATGATGAACATATGGATGATTAACATATGGATGATTAATATCTGGATGATTAACATGGATGATGAATATATGGATGATTAACATATGGATGATGAATATATGGATGATTAACATATTGATGATTAACATATGGATGATGAACATATGGATGATGAATATATGGATGATTAACATATGAATGATTAACATGGATGATGAACATATGGATGATGAATATATGGATGATTAACATATTGATGATTAACATATGGATGATGAACATATGGATGATTAACATATGAATGATTAACATGGATGATGAACATATGGATGATGAACATATGGATGATGAACATATGGATGATGAATATATGGATGATTAACATATTGATGATTAACATATGGATGATGAACATATGAATGATTAACATGGATGATGAATATATGGATGATGAACATATGGATGATGAACATATGGATGATGAACATATGGATGATGAACATATGGATGATTAACATGGATGATTAACATATGAATGATTAACATGGATGATTAACATATGGATGATTAACATGGATGATGAACATATGGATGATGAACATATGGATGATGAACATATGGATGATTAACATGGATGATTAACATATGAATGATTAACATGGATGATGAACATATGGATGATGAACATATGGATGATGAACATATGGATGATTAACATGGATGATTAACATATGAATGATTAACATGGATGATGAACATATGGATGATGAACATATGGATGATGAACATATGGATGATTAACATGGATGATGAATATATGGATGATGAATATATGGATGATGAGCATATGGATGATTAACATAGTCCACGGTCCTCAGTTTAACCCAGACGGGAAACAGGATTTTTGTGAACCAGTGAGGCAATCATCTGCTGAAGGAGTTTTTCTCCGCAGTAGGGATAACAGGTAGCAGCTAATACAAGGTAAGTGTTAGTGGTTCTGTTCCAAGAGCTCTATTGTATCTCTGCAGAAGAGAGGGACTTTAACCTTGCCATACACCACAATAACCCTTGTAACCATGATGGTGACAGCTGTAGCCTCAACACATGTAGAGCATATGAGAATTACAAATGTAAAAATTTAACTAAAATGTAACTGAGAACAACTAGATTAAACTTTGACTGAGGAAAACTAGACAGAAATGTCTTCGTTTTTTAAATTTTTTTTATCAACTAACACACCAGAAGATAAGTCTATAACTAAATCTCACTTTCATTTGAAGACTAAATTTCAATCAACAGCAAGCGGCATATGTGCATCCTAAACTGAAGCAATGAGTCCCTGTTCCAACGCTCCTACATTCGCAGGCTCTATGGGCCCTCTTCTTCTCCATCCATGTCTGTCACAGTTTTTGATTTTATTTTTTTTTACCAATATTTGAGCCACAGTACTGTACACATGAATCCATAGAGATTATTAAGGTCATCACCCGTGAACTGTTCAGACCACATTAAATAAATATTAATAATGTGTGATGTGCTTAAGTCTGTAGTTTGAAATCTCCCCCTATGAATAACCCATCTGAATGTATTCTCAGTTCTAGATGTCTTCAGCTCTCTCTCGGTCATTTATTTGCAAGTATTAATTAGTGACTACAGAGGGGATTTGTGACTCAAAATCTTCTCAACGCTATAGAGATAAAAATAGCAAAATAAAACAAAAATGGGAGAAGGTAATCAAACAGTTGTATCCCAAGGAAGTCCTGACAAACACCGTGAATTTCAATGGAGGATATGGAGTTCAGCCTCATGAAGAGTGTTTGGCTGGAAGAATCAACTCATTGCCATTTGTTTTGGGTTTGGACCAAAAGTAAATACTTGTTGGTGTAGAATGTATACAGAATTGGGTCAAAAGTTACCTTTAAGTGCATGATCTTTTTGGACTTCTACATTCATCTATAAATGGTAAAACAAAATATGTATTCAGTATACTCAGTGTAGCTGCCAGAAAGGCTTACACCAGACACTCCATCTAGAAGATTGGTATGATATTATGTATGACATTTTTGTAATGGAAAGAACGCCCTTCTTTTATTTAAACATCTTTTCAATGCATGTGTATCTGTTTATACATCATTATGAGTATATTTTTTTTCATAAAAAAACAAAACAACCTAAGTTCCAATTTTGTTCTTATTATACTGTAAAAAATTGAAGACATGGATCGCTTTGTTAAATTGAAGATGACTGGACAAAATGGAGTTTTTGATTCTGAATAAAGAAAAAAAAAAAGAATTAACTGAAGAACAAAAACAAACTATTCATTCCAGGCTTGTCAAGGACCCGCACTCCACTAAAACTCTGTGTCCAAACATTTGGCATTACATTTCTATAATGATTACTAGAGCCTTCAATCTTCATACCCCCTTTATTGCTGCTTTCTGAATTTGTGAGGTAATATACTTATAATATACTGTGACCCAAATTCACTGTGTGACTATATGAGTCAGGCCACGCCCCATAGGAAATTGATCTGTCGTTCCATCCTACTGGGCGTAGACCTCGGGTTAATTTGAGCCAATTAGCATGCGCCCAAACTGGCCGGCCCTCCGCTGCAGCTACCAGCGCCCGTGCCCACCAAACCAGCTTTTCTTGAGCAGTTCCTTTTTTTATTGTTTCTAATGACCAGCAGTGTGACGAGGCGCTGAGTGTTTAATCTGCGTTCAGCGTTTTGTTCTGTCATCAAGAGTAATAGAATTTGAACTCTGCGCATGTCACCGTCACCAGCCGTCCACTCACAGTGAAGGAGGGGCGGGACAAACACGCTTCACCACCAACGCTGCTCGCTGACTGGTCCCCCCTTCATAGACCTTGCAATTACTTCTACATAGTGTGGCTATTAAAAAGCTTTGTGGCATGAATTCAATGATATGAATTCCAAAATTGAAGATTAGTCATGTTTAAAAGAATTGCAATAAATATTATACTGCACATTCAAAAAATAAATGGGGAGTTGTCTGGAGGGTTGTAAGTCTATTGCCATCCCGACACTCAGTATCACAGCTACAGCTTCTGTTACATTTTCTTCTCTCGCCGTCAATCTATCTGCATTGTTATGCTAAGTGTCTCTCACAAGAAGCCCTCCAGTAATCTTTCCATCTCCGATGCCTTCTTTTCTCCTTTGTGCTCCACTTTCCGCTGTTTTCCTTTTCCCGTATATGCATCTTTTCTCCCACAGGCTCTTCATTGTCGCCTCGCCCCCTCCATCCCTCTCACCCTCCTCTCAGCTGGAGAGGACACACACAGGGCAGTAATGAGAGCACACAGTGATGTCTGCAGGATGCAGGCTTTCATAGCCCACCCTGGATTACCGTAACCATGGAAATAAGTGGCACAGTGGTGACATATGCACTCATACAGATGTGAGAGCTCACAGCTTTTCTGACAACAAATGCTTTCGGTCTGTAAAATCTGTCCTCCGTGCAGGTTGCCAGGATGTGGGCAGCACACCGAGGCCCTCAAGGACAATATACAACAGAGATCCAAAATGGACATCAGCTTAAAAATATACAATTTACGTCGTAAATGGACACAAAGATAGAATGTTATACGTTAAAACAATGCTTTTTGTCATGTACAACAAGTGGGATACAGTCCACAAAAGATACATTTAATATCTATGTCAATAAATGTGGAAACTACAGTGTTTCATCAGTAAATGTTGCAAGTAAGTATGTAAAGTATATTTCTATAGCACTTTTCACAGACAAAGTCCAAAAGCACTTTGCAAAAGCGAACACCATTTGAAAAAGAGGTCAGGAGGATTGAGTGACCACACGAGCCACAAAATAAAGAGGCTGAAACTAAAAAGACAATATAAGATGTGTACGACTGATCTTGTTCCGGGTAAGACCGGAAGCGTGAACGTCATCAGTGGGCATCTCATATTCAAAAGGAAAAAACAATGGAAGAGTAAATAAAAACCTTTTACATGTCATTCATCTTTCAGACTGAGTCTTCCGCAACCAGATGCTTGTCAACCACATATGTGAACAACGGGCAAGAGACTCCCCAAAAGAAAGAAAAGCTAAAATGGAAAAAATCACATCTGCTCTAAACATTTATTTATCTAAATGTAAAAATGACACACACTGCTGTACAGCTAATAGTTTAATAAGGATGTTGTGGGTCATGCCTTTTCAAACTTCAATTACATAATGTGGGAACACACCAAAGTGCGCGCGCACGCACACACACACACACACACACACACACACACACACACACACGCACACACACACACACTCAATCTGCCAAGCGGAGCTCCAAGGTGTGCAGTCAGAATTTCTGCATTCACCCCAGTTTCATGCTTCACTGGTAGCTCTCTAACTCAGCCCTCAGATAAGAGCAAACTTCTCCCGGTGGCTCAACACAGATTACAAAAAATCATATTCATATACAAACATATCCACACAAGGGTACCAACACATTCACGTATATATATATATGCACAAACCCTTCAAAGAAGAAAAAGTTGTCTCAAGGAATCTCTTCTACTCGCTCCATGTTATTGACTTTAATAAGATGTCTATAGACAAAACCTCCTCAAGCATGAAGGAATAAAATATGGTGAGACACAGATAGAAACACAACGCAAACATCATCTTATTCCAGCCCCTCAAATGACAGAATTTGATACTTTTCTGTGCCTAATCTTATTCTGAACTAAATATTTTTATTCTGTTGATTAAACAAAAAGAAACATTTTAACATTTTGCTCTGCTAAATGAGCATTTCATGATGTTTAACAGAATAATTGTAAAAACAATCTTTAATTGCAGCCCAAATTGAAAGCAAACCCTCTTTATTTTTGTCACCTCATGCTGCAATAAAGTTATTATGTCACCTTTCTGGGTTGATGTTGGTTTAAAACAGCTACAGCTTTAGACTCACACTACAGGATGGACAATTAAAAAAAAATTGTTTTTAAAAAGAGCAGTTTACTGCAGTTTATGTTTCTGACCAACAGATATTCTATAAAATACATGAATGCTATAGAATACAACCCATGCATGTGTGTGGTTTAGCCCCCGTTTGTGGAAGAAATAAAGTTGGCACTTCCAAAAACATCTGTTAAAAGAGTAAGCAGGTCCATGCGCTTCCATGTTCGCGTGATGTTTTATTGATAATTGAATGATCTGGACCGGTTCATGAGGACCAGAACAGCTGAGTGCAAACAGACATATGGCCTAGAGTGAACGGAAGAAGAAAAGTATTGAGGGAACTTAAAAAGTAGTCCTCAAAAAACCTTCGTAAATCAGTGCCTCACATTTACGAGCACAATATTTGAGTTTAAAGGAGGATTTCTTGTAATTATCTGGATGAAAAAATATTCACTCCTGTGAATTAAAAAAAATAAACTTTGCCAATCTGCAATTTTTTGGGTTTTGCAAAAATGAGCAGTTATTATCTTTCAGAGAAACTGCTGTTACACATAACATGTTATGTGTGGCCAGACACTAAATCGCTGTGTGCTGAATAAATCGGCCAGCGCTGCCGCTCCATACGACTGAAATGTTTACAAAAAGTTGTTGCAGATCAACTTTGTGATCATTTACAAAGGAATGATCTGTTTGAAGATTTTCAGTCTTTAGAGTTCATCATAGCACAGAAACAGCTCTGGTGAAAGTTACTAACGACCTTTTATTAGCCTCAGATAATGGACTCGTCTCTATACTTGTTCTTCTGGACCTCAGTGCTGCTTTTGATACGATTGATCATACGATCTTATTACAGAGATTAGAAGACGTTACGAGGATTAAAGGAACTGCATTAGACTGGTTCAAATCCTACTTATCAGATAGATTCCAGTTTGTCCATGTCAACAATGAGTCTTCCAGACAAACAAGAGTTAGTTATGGAGTTCCACAAGGCTCAGTGTTAGGCCCAATACTTTTTACTTTCTGCATGCTTCCATTAGGAGATGTCATCAGGAAGCACTGCATCAACTTCCATTGTTATGCAGATGACACTCAGCTATATCTTTCTATAAAACCAGATGAAACTAATCAGTTAGTAAAACTTGAAGCCTGTCTAAAAGACATAAAGGCCTGGATGACCAAAAACTTCCTGCTTCTAAATTCAGACATTGATAAAGCCTATAGTTAGGGCTGGCTCAGGTAGACCTGAACCAACCCTTAGTTATGCTGTTATAGGCCGAGGCTGCTGGAGGACCTCGTTACATGCTGATCTTCTTTTCTTTCCTCCTACTCTTTAACTGACTCATACCTCACCATCTTCTTCTCTCCCATAGTTTCTTATTATTATCTGTTGTCTCCATTCAGTTCCTTCACTCGTGTAGTTTCTGTTCTTTCTTTTCCAGATGTCCCGTCATGGAGCTGCATGTCTCTGCTCTGTGATTGTCGTCTCCACCAACAGTTCTTCTCTTCTATCTCTATGCTGTCCTTTTCTCTCTATGCTCTCCGACATCTTTCCGCCTGTATGTGAGGGACTTTCAGGATATCTCGATAAACGGCTCGTCTTACAGCCCTTACATGTAAACGACTGTCAGCATGGACTGCAGTGAAGAGTAACCGCACCACATTGACTCTGTCCACTGATGCCTGGAGTGCAGGAGGGTGTCTCTGAGTGAGTGTCGGCTGCAGACCGACAGCCGTCCACCTCCGCTCGCTCACAGCTTCGACACAGTAAAGTATACGTATGGAAACACTGATGTGTGTGTGAGGGACAGAGGCACACAGCTGGATGGAGAGAGAAGCGTAAAGTCATGGCGGCTTCATTTATACTCAATGTTCGAGATATTGTCATTTAATACATCGCGCATAGGACAAACCGCAATGCAACGAGTATATTCAATAGAAAATAACTCAGAGGCTTTATTCAAGTCTGCAATATCCACATGTTGACACTAAACTATTATTATACTCTTTTATTATTATTATTATATTTATTCCTGACAGGAGAATAAAAGACCTCTAGAAAGACCAAGTCAGGCATCAAAGAGAAAAAAGGAATGCCATGAACACTGTGAAACTAAAATCTTAAACAAATATATTGTGATACAACTTTTTGGTCATACCACCCACCACTAGTTAGCTGCCTGTAGTGTTGACCTCCTACCCCACATGTGCCTTCCTTGAATAGGGAAAAATTAGGCATGCAAACTGACCCGAGGGGAAGCTGACATGACTTCTTAGCTATCTTGTGAGTGTTGACCGTAGTGGATTATCTCTCCAATACCATGACAACTCATCAATAAATAGGAGTATTTATTGATGAGTTGTCATGCTGTCAGATTGTGATCCATCAGACCTCAGGACAGTTGTCCACTTCACCTCAGTCTATCTTCAATGATCTCGGTCCAGAGAAGGCGGCGGTGTTTCTGGATCATGTTTCTATCTGGTTTCTTCTTTGGAGAGTTTTAACATCATTTGTAGATGCAACGATGAACTGTGTTCACAGACGATGGTTTTCACAAGTGTTCCTGAGCCCATGCAGTGATTTCTACTCCAGAATAGTGTGTTTTTAATGCAGTGCTGCGTGAGGGCCCGAAGATCACCACCATCCAATATTGGTTTCCAGCCTTGTCCCTTGTGTTCAGAGATTTCTCCAGATTCTCTGAATCTTTTAATGATATTATGAACCGTAGACGATGAAATCCACTAATTCTTTGTAGTTTTACGTTGAGGAACATTATCCTTTCATGGTTGGACTGCTGAGACTCTGCCTCTCTGAAATGCTCTTTTTATACTCAATAATGTTACTGCTCTGTTGCCAGGTAACATAATTAGTTGTGAGATGTTCAAGCAGGTGTTTTTTTTTTCTTAAAGTTACACAACTTTTCCAATCTTTTGTTGGACCCGTCCCAACTTTTTGGAGACGTGTTGCTGCCATCAAATTCAAAATAAGCACATATTCTTCAGAAAACAATAAAAGTTCTCCGTTTCAACATTTGACATATGGGTTTGTGTGATTTGCAAATCATCACTTTTTTTTTTTAATTTACATTTTACACAGCGTCCAAACTTTTTTGGAAACAGGGTTGTACATTGGTCTACGTCTTATCTATAAAGTATGATGATATTCTCTCTC
The DNA here is from genome assembly GCF_022577435.1 of Embiotoca jacksoni. Lineage (NCBI taxonomy): Eukaryota > Metazoa > Chordata > Actinopteri > Embiotocidae > Embiotoca > Embiotoca jacksoni. Next base: position 611,942 of record NW_027185428.1, read on the forward strand.
TCTATCCTGCAAATGCTCATGTGCTGTTATTGTGTCAGTCACTGACTTTGGGCTGCAAGTCCAGGGGAGTTCATTTTAATAAACTGTAATTTCACTTAAATTTGTACTTTACTTTAACCAGAACTTTGGCCCTTCATAGGAAAAAATGTTGCCACTTCTGTACTACACAGAACAAAATGTGAATTGATTCAATACTTTGGTTTGCGACCAAATAAATACCTGCGTAAGTAATGACATTCACATTAGCCTGAGCTCTAATGCTAATTAGAAAATGAAGCATGCAACACCAAACTAAGATGGCAAACATGCCTAAAAATCAGCATGTTTGCATGCCAATGTTCGCATTTTCCTCACCAATATGTTGGAGTCTTAAAAAGGGAAATAAACTGATTCGCACCCAACATGGTGTACACACTAGCATCAGTGCACAGGGTAGGATATTTCCTTTAAACTTTAAATAAAAGCATCTCTGTATGTAGCTCAAAACAATATATTTTCAGAACATTGTCATTAGTTATACAGAATAACTACCATTATTAGGTTTCCCCATTGAGGAGGTGCCTTAAATTGCATTACTCACATTATTGTCAGTTGCCGCTTGGGTTTCCCATAAATTCACACATTCATTGTTAATATATGCTTTTCTTTGACATACTATTTGAACAATTAAATGTGAATTGCTTTAATCATTTTAAAATCAAACAAATCACAACTTTACCTTGACAGAACTGCTAGTGTGACAGTATACTTGTTCTAAATAAATCAGTTGGTCTATAAAATTCTTGAAAATTTTAAGAAAAACTACAATAAATATTTAACTACAAAAAGATGCAAAAATTTACATTTGATACATGATGTGATAAAGAACTGCAACAATGAGCTGATTATCATAAAAACTAATCCTACAAATTGAATAATTTCTCAATTTGTTGTCTGGTGAAAATTTATAGAGCAAAATGTGTCCAACCCTTAAAGTAAAATCTAAAATCAGCAATGTGCCAGGGCTAGTAAAAGCCTAAATATTATTACTCACTAATATATACAAAATCCCCAAAGTTCTTTTCCTTTTTAACTAGTGAGGTAGGATGGAGTGGCAGATTGATGGGCGGAATGGTGTGGCCAGTGAACCAGAGCAGCCATTGGAGGAGACCATTATAGTGAAGAGGTAACTAGGAAGTAGGAACGGTCGTGACCGAAAGAATGAGAGGGACATTTGGGTTAACTTGCTCAACCTGCTGCAAACACAATCTGACCCCAGATTAGTGATTAAAAAAAAATAGATGGATGGAGTTCACTGGTTTAAAGGTTGTATGCTAGCTAAAATGTGGTGCCAGAACAATAAAAATGTATCAATTTCTCATCAACCAAAGTCATAAGCCAGAAGAAGAGAAGCAAGGCAGTGCTGCAAAAGGAAAAAAGGACAAATCAGACAAGCAGCAGCTACAAACCAAAATGTAGTGTTCTCATTAAAGCCTGGACAAACAGCTTATCAGCTTATTTGTCCATCACTGCAAAAATGTCTCAACCAAATCTGAGTGATAAGTCAAATGCTTTGAGTGCATCATAAGTTCTGCTTAGCCATTATCAATATACCCCTTTCCACCTCAACCAAGCCTAAATCTTTGCACTTTATTTAGCTTTTTTTATTTTTAATGTTTCAACTGTTTTTTATGCAGAACTGAAAATGCACTTAAAAACAGTTGGATGGAAACTCCACTGCCATCCTCAGCATCATACGTCCGACAATTTCTCAGCACAGCTGAGACCCCTCGAAAATCCACTGAGAGAAAAAAGTGGGTGTGTGCATAAAAAGAGACAGATGGGGAAGTCGGAGAAGCCAGTATTTTTTCTCCTCTCGGTGGCCAAGGAAACAAAGATGTCCTTATTCAAGGTCACAGGTCGCGGGTGACGTAGAGGAAATGGCTGCTGGAGACAGATGTGACTATCATTTAAGCTCCAGCTAGCTTTACAGAGACAAGGAGGAGTACATGAACGGTCTTAATGGGGAGGTTTTTATGGAGTATGTAAGAAGTATCCACTCCACCCAGCATTCACGCATAATGACCTATCTAAATCCACAACGATATGTGCAGCAGTGAGTAAAGACCTAGTCATACGATTCAAACATATGCGTCTTTAGTTCTTTTTGGATCCAGATCAGACTTGATTCAGTTGTAAAAGGTCATTAAACAAAGTCCGATTTGATGACTCGTGGTGTCAAATCGTGTTATTTCAACCAGCCATTAGCTATAGTGTGGTATTGAAAATAAAACCAAGCATTGAGAAATAAAACCTGAAACTGAAAAGGGAATCATTGGCATTGAAAAACTTTCATTAGAAAAAGTTATTAAGTCATTAGAAATTGTAATCTTACACTGTCATTATCTTATCAAAATAAAATATTTTTTGCATTACGATGTGCTTTTCACACATCAATCTTCAGATTTGTTCAGTTTTTTTTCATTGTCAGCTTTTTTTTTAAGCTCAATGTTTTTTCAGTCACAGGTTTAATGCATATCTGTGGTTTCTATCACCATTTTGGACTGCCCTCATTAAAACTGTGGAATATCCTCATCGACTATGATTCTTTCTAGAAAAGGATCTTACTCGTAAGGTTCTAAATGTACTATTTGGTTATTATGTCTTCATATTTATATCATGGATGCCTCTGAATACTGTATATTTTCTCTTATTTAAAAAGTTAATTTAACAAAACTGCATCATACAGTATGTATGTATAAACAGTGCTATTAGTATATTTGTGTTACTAATGTGACTGAGGGCGTATTCACACCTTAAAGTCTTGACCAAGGTTAATATTGTTGTTACCTTGTATACATTTTTTCTCCTAAGTTTTGGCTTTACATTACACTTCTGCAAGAAAACTTTGTATGACATACCTGTACCCTGTTGTCATCACCTACATATGCTGCATCTCCATATACTTGACATTAATTGGTTTGGAGACCGCCATGTGCCTGATGTCAGCCTTTTCCGTTTGAATTGAGAAAAATAAATGAATTAATGAATTATGTTGTGACTTAACTATTATTATTATTATTATTATTATTATTATGGCATTACTAGCAACACAAATTTTCCTCCCAGAAAAGAAGTTATTGAGTTTTGTCATTTTTATGCATTTTTTGTAAGTTGACTTTATTTCTTCATCAGATCACATTACAATTAAATACTTTTGTTTACTCCTCATCCCATGTGCTTTAGCAGCTCATTTTACTTCTCTTCTGGTTCTTTTTCTTCTCCTATTGTTTAATGTGAGGATAGCCTGCCTTTACTTTCTGGAATTGGTCCGATGGTTCAAGCAATCCAAAAAGTGTTTTCACACTGCAGATGACCCGACCCATGGTTAAGTTTAATCCAGTCTGGGACCACCACTTTTGGTCAGATAGAATTTTGGGCCTTTAGTCCAATGCACCTTTCACACAGAATACTGATTGGCATTGTCATCCTTAAATAAACAAGACCTTCCCTGAAAGAGACGTTGCCTGGATGGCAGCATATGTTGCTCCAAAACCTGAATATATCATTCAGCATTAATGCTTCCTTCCAGATGTTCAAGCTACCCATGCCATGTGCACTAATGCATCCCTGTACCATCACAGATGCTGGCTTTAGAACTGAGCTGATAACAAGCTGGATGGTCCCTCTCCTCTTTAACCTGGAGGATGCAGCGTCCATGATTTCCAAACAGAATCTCAGATTGTGATCCATCAGACCTCAGGACAGTTTTCCACTTCACCTCAGTCCATCTTCAATGATCTCGGTCCAGAGAAGGCGGCGGTGTTTCTGGATCATGTTTCTATCTGGTTTCTTCTTTGGAGAGTTTTAACCTGCATTTGTGGACGCAGCGATGAACTGTGTTCACAGACGATGGTTTTCACAAGTGTTCCTGAGCCCATGCAGTGATTTCCACTCCAGAATAGTGTGTTTTTAATGCAGTGCTGCCTGAGGGCCCGAAGATCACCACCATCCAATATTGGTTTCCAGCCTTGTCCCTTGTGTTCAGAGATTTCTCCAGATTCTCTGAATCTTTTAATGATATTATGAACCATAGACGATGAAATCCACTAATTCTTTGTAGTTTTACGTTGAGGAACATTATTCTTAGATTGTTGAACTATTTTCCAACACAGTCTTTCACAGAGTGGTGAACCTCTCCCCATCTTCACTGCTGAGAGACTCTGCCTCTCTGAAATCATCTTTTTATACCCAATCATGTTACTGATCTGTTGCCAATTAACCTAATTAGTTTTTCTTTTATCTTTACACAACTTTTCCAGTTTTTTGTTGCCCCTGTGCCAACTTTTTTTAAGACGTGTTGCTGCCATCAAATTCAAAGACAGCATATATTTTTTCATAAAACAATAACATTTCTCCATTTCATCATTTGATATGTTGTCTTTGGTCTATTTCCAGTTAAGTATGGGTTTACAGGATTTATAAATCATTGAATTTTTTATTTATTTACATTTTTGGAAATGGGGTTGTAGAACAGAGACAACGTATCAAATACTGAAACTGAGAAATTGTATTGTTTAGTGACAAATGTATGCTCATTTTGAATTTGATGACAGCAACACATTTCAAATAAATTGGGACAAGGGCATGATTAGAACTTAATTAATTGAACTCTTCTTTTAACATCACTTAGTAAAACTTCGGGAACTAAGGAGGCCAGTTGCTGGAGTGTTGAAAGTGAAATGTCATCCCATCATTGCCTAACATGGGACTTTTAGCTTCTCAACAGTTAAGGGTCTCCTTTGGCGTATCTTTTGTTTTATGATGCACCAAATGTCTTTAATAGGGAACGGGTCCGGACTGCAGGCAGGCCAGTTTAGTAGCAGACTGCTATACTACAGAGCCTGCTGTTGTAATATGTGCAGAATACAGTTGGCCAAAACAGCCAAACCGATATATAGTCAAGCAATAATGGTTACTGCCCAGATGTTCAAGATAACCATGCCAAGTGTCTGTGAGCCCATGCAATGATTTCCACTAAAGATTTGTCTGTTTTTCATGCAGTGCTGCCTGAGGGCCTGAACATCACGGCCATTCAACAATGATTTTTGGCCGTGTCCCTTGCATAGACAGAATTTTTTCCTCTTAATCTTTTAATGATGTTATGCACTATCGATGATGAAATCCCAAAATTCTTTGCACTGTTTATGCACGCAATCAGATATAAGCTTGTGCTCTAAAATCTTTGCAAAGTATCCCAAAATGAACCTGTCAAAACTCCCCAAGTAATAGAATGCCTGGTATGACGATAACCAACAAAATCGTCACTTCCTCCTTGCGTTTGCACTTGCTTTACGTCTTACAGCGTCCCTTATGGGCGGTTACTGTTTAAGCAAATTCATCCAGCTTGTTTTCTTGTAGGACTTTTGGAGTTGACAGATGTAGTGTCAGGTGAACAAGACGTCGGCCCCGCCCAAAAGAATCCTGAACTAAAAAATTAGAAATAGTTTAAAGTTCTAACGCCACAATGATGATGGTGTTTTTACGTTTTCAGCAACTACTTTCTAAAATTAGAAGATTAGTGTTTGGAAGCAAATCTCTGAATTTACATTGCACAGCCTTTAGAAACACTGCTGACACCGTTTTAGCTTGAAAGCTCCAGAATTGCATTTAAGTCTAAATAGGCAGAAAGAGAGACTGTTGAAAATGATGACACAGACACCCAAAATCACTCCCTGGTTGGGTATATTGTCCTTTTGTGACTCATCATATCACGCCCTATCATTTGACCTATTTCTGAAAGAAAACAAATGACACCGGCCTTGACTAAGTGTGGTTAATTCAACATTGATAACGAACAACAGACATCGCTGATCTTGTTTTCTATTTTGGCAGTTGTTTTGCAATTAAATTCTGTATTTCATAATGCTACTACTGCCTAATGCACAGGAGGCAAGTCAGTATTTATAGCAACAATTCCTGTGGCCGGCAGTGTTATTAGCTCTATATGCAGTACAGGTTTCACACAGTGTAGACAATGCAGCAGATAACAACATGGGAAAAGTATTAGGTTTGAAAGTTTGAAACGGTTTGAAACTAGAACATAACATGAGGAGTTTATAAGCTGTCTATTGGACTGCAAAGAGAAAAAAACAGGACAATCAACTAAAGGCAGTATTATGCACCTGGAAAAAGAAAACATAAGGACATTTTAGGAATTTTATTTTGGGGGTAAAAACTGCCTTTTGGCAGCAGCAGAATGAGCTGCATTGCTTCTTTTGTTTGTACATTTCCAGTTTAACTTTTGCTCCATTTCTTCTGCTCTTTCCTTTCTCAACTTGCTACCTCCCCGTGAGATCCCCGTTGAACTTCGGAGAAGACGGCGGGGTTGCAGAGCTGGAGCTAAGCTAAAGGCGGAAAGGAGGAAATATAAACCATCGGTACCAGAGATTTTAATGGGGAACGTGAGGTCGTTGGCCAACAAGACGGACGAGCTCGGCGCGCTGGTAAAGACCCAGAGAGAGTACCGGGAGTGCAGCATCATGTGTTTCACCGAGACATGGCTGCACTCACATCTCCCGGACCACAGCGCGGCCGTACCCGGCTTCAGGACCGTTCGGGCGGACAGAGACGTTGTTCGGAGCGGTAAGAAGAAAGGTGGAGGGATTGCAGTCTATGTGAACGAGAGGTGGTGCGATCCCGACCACGTGTGTGTGAAGGAACGTTTCTGTAGCCCGGACATTGAACTGCTAGCTGTGGGGATGCGCCCTTATTATTTACCAAGGGAGTTCACGTCCGCCATTGTTATCGTTGTTTACATTCCTCCATCAGCTGACGTAGAGGCAGCAGTGGACACCATCCACTCCACTGTGGCTAAACTACAGACTAAGCATCCCGGTGCATTTTTGGCAGTTACTGGAGACTTTAACCAGTCTGGATAAAGTACTGCCAACTTTTCACCAGTATGTGAACTGCCCCACAAGGAAAAATAAAACTCTGGACCTACTGTATGCTAATGCCATGGATGCATACAGTGCTACTGCCCCCCCCCCCCCCTTGGTAGATCAGACCACAACCTGGTCCTGCTGACTCCAAAGTATGTTCCCCTGGTGCAGAGGGAGCCTGTGACCACCAGGACTGTGAGGAGGTGGACACAGGAGGCTAAAGACGCCCTGCAGGACTGCTTTGAGTCCATGGACTGGAATGTGCTGTTTGGACCACATGGGGAGGACATCAACAGCAGGACGGACTGTATCACAGAATACATTAAATTCTGTGAACACACCACCGTACCATCCCGGACTGTAAAATGCTTCCCCAACAATAAGCCGTGGATCACCAGTGACCTGAAGGTGCTTCTTAATAAGAAGAAAGCAGCCTTCAGGTCTGGGGACAGGGAGGAGCTCAGGAGAGTGCAGCGCCACCTGAAGGAGAAGATGAGGGAGTGCAAGGACTCCTACAGGAGGAAGCTGGAGGCCAAACTCCAGCAGAACAACGTGAGGGAGGTGTGGACCGGTATGAAGGAGATTACTGGGTTCAAGGGGAGAGAGAGACAACCAGGGGGAACCTGGAGAGGAACAACCAGGGGGAACCTGGAGAGGTCCAATGAGCTAAACTGTTTCTTCAACAGGTTTAGTTCACCACCCTCATCTGTCTCCTCCACACCTTACACCTCCCAAACACCTCTGCGCCCCCTGGTGAACTGCATAGAGCCCTCAATCTCAAAGGGCTCTTCCTCCATCGACACCCCCCCCACCCCCTTCTCTGTGACGACTGGCCAGGTTAGGAGACAGCTGGAGAGAATCCACCAGCGCAAGGCTGCAGGACCTGACGGCATCAGCCCCGTGGTCCTGAAGACCTGCGCCGTCCAGCTGGCTGAGGTCCTACAACACCTCTTCAACCTGAGCCTGAAGCAGGAGGAAGTCCCGGTGCTGTGGAAGACGTCCTGTCTGGTTCCTGTCCCCAAGAAGAAGACTCCATCTGGCCTCAACGACTACCGACCGGTTGCCCTAACATTTCATGTGATGAAGGTGCTGGAGAGGCTGGTCTTGGCACACCTCAGGCCGCTGGTGAAATCTTCTCTGGACCCTCTGCAATTTGCGTACCAGCCTCATGTTGGAGTGGACGACGCCATCATCTACCTGCTGCAACGAGCTCAGTCTCACCTGGATGGAACCGGTGACTCTGTGAGAATCACTTTCTTTGATTTCTCCAGTGCATTCAACACCATCCAACCACTGCTACTGAGTGAGAAGCTGCGGGTGGTGGGGGGTGGTGGGGGTGGACACGCCCACCATCTCCTGGATCACTGACTACCTGACAGGCAGACCACAGTTTGTCCGTCTGGGCAGTGTGCTGTCTGATACGGTGGTCAGTGGTACTGGAGCTCCTCAGGGAACTGTTCTGTCTCCTTCCTGTTCACCTTATACACAACTGACTTCCAGAACAACTCAGAGTCAAGACATCTGCAGAAGTTCTCTGATGACTCTGCAGTGGTCGGTGTATAAGGGATGGACGGGAGGAGGAGTCAGTGGACGGTGTATAAGGGATGGACGGGAGGAGTCAGTGGACGGTGTATAAAGGATGGACGGGAGGAGGAGTACAGGGCAGTAGTGGAGGACTTTGTGGAGTGGGCAGGAAGAAATCACCTCCTCCTGAACGTGGCCAAGACCAGAGAGATGGTGGTCGACTTCAGGAGGAAAACGACGGCTCCACAACCGCTGAGAGTTCTGGGAGAGGAGGTGGACATGGTTGAGGAGTACAAGTACCTGGTGTCTCCATGACAACAGACTGAACTGGAAGACCAACATCAACGCTGTCTGCAAGAAGGTGATGAGTCGACTCTTTTTCTTGAGGAAACTTCGATCCTTCAATGTGTGCAGCAAGATGTTGGAGATGTTCTACCATCTGTTGTGGCCAGTGAACTGTACTTCACTGTGGTCTGCTGGGGGGGGGGGGGGGGGGGGGCAGCATTGGAGCCGGTGACACCAACAGACTTAACAAACTGGTTAAGAAGGCCGGCTCCATCATCGGCTACAAACTGGACAGTCTGGAAAAGGTGGTGGAGAGGAGGACGCTGAACAAACTATTATCCATATTGGATAATCCTGTCCACCCTCTCCACCTGCTGCAGGGACAGAGGAGGACTTTCTCTAAAAGACTCCTCCAGCTCCGCTGTCACAAGGACAGATACAGGAGATCATTCCTGATACAGGAGATCATTCCAGATACAGGAGATCATTCCTGCCGACCGCAATAAGACTGTACAATAACTCACCTCTGACAAAATCCATCACAGTTGACACTGTTGACTGTGTTTCTTGGTTTGTTTGTATATTATATATATACTGTACTGTATATATATATATATATATATATATATATAGATATATATATATATACATATATATGTTGACTGTGTTTCTTGGTTTGTTGTATATAATATATATAGATATATAATGTACTGTATATACTGTGCATTTTATATTTTATATTTATATTTTTTTACTGCTATTTACTGCTATTTTATTTTATTGCTTTTCTATTATTATTATATTATTCTATTCTATTATTTTATTCTATTGTTTCTATTATTGTCTTATTGCTTCTGTAGTGAAAAAATTTCCCCTCGGGGATTAATAAAGTAAATACCTACCTACCTACCTACTCCACATGATTATTCATAGTGATTTGTTCCTTCAAATGGACTTGACAGTCCTTCGCTTCGAATACCTCACATACTCTAAATTATCCACCTTTCATGCCATTATCATTTCCCTCTCTGCTCTCGCTCTCCAACAATTAGTTCTGAAAGGCTGAATGAAGCGAGTGAGGTGAGACCGACCATAAGGATGAAATAAGAGAAAAAGAAAGCATTGGTATTACACATTTTATAATTTCAGAACTCCAAAAGTCTCGAAGAATTGAGAGCTAAGAAAATATTGTAAAAGTGACAAATCCTTGCACATGGGTTTTGTCTTACATTGGCTTTATCATGGATTAATAGTTGAATTTAGTATTTATGAAACTTAATTGACAAGATGACATCAGTGCTTCTTTTCCTTCAGAAAAACACTTTTTCTGTTCATCGCTTATTCCGTTTTCACATAAAAATTGGGATAGCCATTCATGTAGGTAATTTAATTTTTTGATGTGTTCAAATAAACAGTATGAAACTGGACCTGCTGTATGAATATTTAAATAGATTCCAACAATAATTTTGTATTTGATCCCTAAAAAATACTCAACGATGGTAAGGTTGCATGAGATGATTTGTGGCACCTATTGTGTCGTGTCTGAAACTCAATTTAAAATGTGACTATGCATGAAGAAAATACAGGGAATAGAGCAAGGACTACATCAATCTAACTAAACATTTATTTAGAGAATATCAAAACTGTAAAGCCAAAATAATCTAGAAGAGAGACACTTGAAAGGATTGAGAGCATTTGCACACCTAAAATTCTGGACTAAGTGATGATATGTTGCTGCAATTTTCTGCAATTGGTCTGAAAGAACCAAGAACAAACCAATCTGAAACTTTAGCTGGACCAAGACCTCATCTTTAAGTGGGAACATATTTTGGTCCTTTGGTCTTAAGAACCTTTCACACCTGCTATTTTGGGGTAGGCCAAACTGAAAAGTCCAAAGGTGTGGAACAAACAAAATGGGTGTGAAAACACAGCGCAATTCAGTGCAGTAAGTCTCTGTGTCCTCATCACATTTGAAAAACTCCAGGCTCAACTGACAATTTTACTTCCACCCAATCAAAACTGTAAATTACAGTGAATAACAGCCTTATTTTAACATGCAAGTCAGTGACACTGATGTAAATTCATTTGTTTGAAAAATTCTCGAATACATAGAGCCAAAGCTGTAACAGCTCATTTTGAGGCTCAAAATAAACTTTGCCATTGAAAACAAAACTTAAAAAAAAGACACATTGGCATTAAAACACTTGCACTGAGTACACTCACACAGTCCTACGAGCAAATTAACTGGCATTGATAACGTTGCTTGAAAAATAAAATATGCCTCTTAGGGCCACTTAAGCTCAATTTTAGTGATTTCCATAATCGGTTTCATTACCGCAAATAGGAATTGCACTATTACTGTTTTTACGTTTAGGTTTCGCCAGCATTTTCTGTTTGGATTCAGCATCGCTCACTCTGGCCACAGGAACACATTTAACTTTGGTCACCAGAATCACTAACTTCACATTTCTCAAAGTAAAACTGCCAATTACCAGAGTTCATTTCTCAGTGCATGTGTCACTAAGGTGGGAAAATGGATTTGAAATGTGAACTGGTAGGGGTGAACCATGGGCATCTCATTCAGGCTATCCTTCCTACACAATGACACCCAGTCTCCCAAGGCCTGGTTAGCTGCTACAGCTAATGGGTTGTTTTTCATGGTGGGGAACTACACTTCCAATTCAGTGAGGTTCACCGCCAATGCTGTGAAAAGACAATTATTACAAATACCATTTCCACTAAAGGAGGCAGGTCGAGGAGGCATGACTAAATCTGACACACCAAGCATTTATAGCACGGCTAGAGCGTGACCAGGACATACTGATGATGTAGAACACAACAGTATTCATCAGATCACACCACCTTCTTCCATTGCTGGATGGTCTTGTTCTGATGCTCATGGCTCTCTATCCGCTCCCCTCACAGCAAACTGCCATGTCCTGTAGCTTCTCCCACCCACCGAGCAAAGACTTCACTCCCGGACCTCCCTTCACTCCCCGACCTCCCTTCACTCCCTGACATGACCTTCACAGCCTTATTCCAAAATTGATTAAATTCATTTTTTTTTTCTCAAAATTCTACACGCAATATCCCATAATGACAAAGTGAAAAAAGTTTGTTTAAAATTATTGCAAATCTAATTAAAATAAAGAATGAAAATATAACATGTACATAAGTATTCACAGCCTTTGCTCAATACTTTGTTGACGCACCTTTGGCAGAAATTACAGCCTCAAGTCTTTTTGAGTATGATGCTACAAGCTTGGCTCCTATTCTTGGGCAGTTTCTCCCATTCTTCTTTGCAGGACCTCTGAAGCTCCATCAGGTTGGATGAGGAGCGTCGGTGCTCAGACATCTTCAGCTCTCTCCAGAGATGTTCAATCGGGTTCAAGTCTGGGCTCTGCCTGGGCCTCTCAAAGACATTCACAGAGTTGTCCCGAAGACACTCCTTTGTTATCTTGGCTGTGTGCTTCGGGTCGTTGTCCTGTTGGAAGATGAACCTTCGACTCCAGGAAGAGTCCTGGTGGTTCCAAACTTCTTCCATTTACGGATGATGGAGGCCACTGTGCTCATTGGGACCTTCAATGCTGCAGAAATGTTTCTGTACCTTTCCCCAGATCTGAGCCTCCATACAATCCTGTCTCAGAGGTCTACAGACGATTCTTTGGACTTCATGTCTTGGTTTGTGCTCTGACATGTCAACTGTGGGACCTTATATAGACGGTGTGTGTCTTTCCAAATCATGTCCAATCAACTGAATTTACCAGGTGGACTCCAATCAAGTTGTAGAAACATCTCAAGGATGATCAGTGGAAACAGGAAGCACCTGAGCTCAGTTTTGAGCGTCATGGCAAAGGCTGTGAATACTTATGTACATGTGATTTTTTTTTTTTTTTTAATTTTTAATAGATTTGCAAAAATTTCCCAAAAACTTTTGTTCATGTTATCATTATGGGGTATTGTGTGTAGAATTTTGAGGAATAAAATGAATTAAATCCATTTTGGAATAAATCTGTAACATAAAATGTGGAAAAAGTGAAGCGCTGTGAATACTTTCTGGATGCACTGTATGCGTCGGGACAAAACACATCCTTTCCTGAGCTTATGTCAACTCAACAAGTCAGATTAAGTGTGTAGAGAAAGATATGGGATTAACTGGGAACTTCGGGTTCATTCGATGGCAAAACCTTATCAATTGATTCATTAATCTCCAAAATAAAATCTGATATTTAATTCAGTTTTTGAGCATAATGTTGAGGTTGAAGTTGAGGTGATTAAAATGAATATTCTCCCACGGTTAATGTAACGCTTTGAGACTCAGTGGAGGTAAACACCAAACACCGAAGGGGATGATCCAATGACCTGAGCCGAGATAAACTACGTTAGTTACATGTCCCATTATATCTACCGCAGGCGAAGCTAAAGTCATTAGTAGATCTGACGAGCTTGTAACCAACTGTGGGATCATCAAGAAAGTCGCTAAAAGAAGGAGAGGGCTGTGAGAGCGTGAGCAGAACTAGTGTACGTGTAACTGTACAGCGCGTAATGAAGTCCTGTCACAAAGAATAGAGCAAGTTAAATGAGTTGAGAGCAGCAACGCAGACGAGACGCTTCCTGAACCACGGAAGTCTGTTTGAATAAAAGAAAATGAAGGTGCAAATGAAGGTGCATTCTCAGAGAAAGACCTGGTTTTATATATATATATATATATATATATATATATATATATATATATATATATAAAACCAGGTGTGTGTATATATAAAACCAGGTGTGTGTGTGTGTGTGTTATATACACACATACATAGACTATTTACTTCATATGAATTTTATTTACATGTTTTGCCATACATTTTCAAACAGGGAAGGAAACCCTGTCTTTTCAATTGATTTTGATGAATCAATTAATAGATCAATTAATAAATACATTTTGAGGGAAAAAACTTTTTTTTCCTTTCAATATGGAAGAAAAGTTCAACTTCATAACATAACAAAATGTGGAAAAAGTGAAGCGCTGTGAATACTTTCTGGATGCACTGCAGACTTCACAAGAATAAGAAGGACGTGAGGTCACAGTGACCTTAAACTCTAACCTTGAAAATCTGATCAGTTCATTGTTGGTACCAAATTAAAATTTTTGCAAAGTTTGAAGAAATTCCCTCATCGCATTCTCGTTGTTAAGAGAGGTGAGAGGTGACAGTGGCCACCAAACTCCAATCAGTGTATCCTTGAGGCAAAGTGAATGATTATGTAACATTTGAAGGAATTCCCTGCAGGTATTCCTTAAATATAATCAAAGGATATGTCTGAATAATTTCTGCCTCTGACATCAGACAAAGGGAGGCTGCGGCCCCATGACGTGTCTCCCCCCCCCCCCCCCCCCTCCACCCCCTCCACCCCCTCCACCCGCAGCTTCTCACTCAGTAGCAGTGGTTGGATGGTGTTGAATGCACTGGAGAAATCAAAGAAAGTGATTCTCACAGAGTCACCGGTTCCATCCAGGTGAGACTGAGCTCGTTGCAGCAGGTAGATGATGGCGTCGTCCACTCCCACATGAGGCTGGTACGCAAATTGCAGAGGGTCCAGTGAAGATTTCACCAGCGGCCTGAGGTGGGCCAAGACCAGCCTCTCCAGCACCTTCATCACGAGATGTGAGGGCAACCGGTCGGTAGTCGTTGAGGCCGGATGGAGTCGTACCGGTGGTACACCATTTAAAAGGAGTCATCACAGGAGCCAACAACAGGAGAAGTCCAGACCACCAGGAATCGGACGTACCGCTGCTCAACCAAGTGACTTACCAACAGGCACTTTTCAATCTCTGCGCTGCTGGAGCAGATCAGCCATAAAACGGCATCTACCCATTTAATTTAGACCAAGAAATGGTTCTCCTGCTACAAGCACTCAGTGAAATAGTAACACAAATAGAGAGATTCATGTTTTTTAATAGCTAAAACCCCACAAGCTGTATGAACTTTGTCTGTAGGCGACTGCACAAATTGGGACATAACAACAAACACAAAACAGTACAAAATAACAAACATTTAAAAAACTTTTACCCATGCTGGAAACACAAACATCTGGGAAACATGACCAAATCAGGAAGCAAGAAAAAACCGGCAGACAAAGCACTGTGCTTCTCCTGCCCTCCATTCAGGACTTGTACACATCCAGAGTCAGGAAACGGGCCAGTAGCATCTCTGCAGATCATCCCACCCTGGACACCCGCTGTTCCAGCTCCTCCCCTCTGGGAGGCGCTACAGAGCACTGAGCACCAAGACCACTGGGAAACACAACAGTTTTTATCCGCAGGCCGTCACTCTGCTCAACACTTAATATGTTCAATATAACTGGACCTTTTTGCACTAGACCCAACTCCATCAGCACCATTTGCACCTTTGTTTTAGGTGTATATATTTATTGTTCTTTCTCAGCTGTATATACGTCTATTTATGTTTTATATTTATGTTTTCTATGTCTATTTATGTTTTATATTTGTATTTATGTTTTATACGTTTACTTATGTCTGTCTGTTTGTTGCACACTGAGAGCTGAAGTTATAACCGGAGTCAAATTCCTTGTATGTGTTAACATACCTGGTCAATAAAGCCAATTCTGATTTTGAAACGCTCCCTGTCGGGTATGAAGCAGCTGACGGAACAACACGGCACACACACCACATATCGGACCCGTGTTGGTGGAAAATGCAGGTTGGTGTTGCTGGCTGTGATGCTGCTGCCTCAACAAATGGCTGCAATGAAAATTTCACTTACAGACTTGAAGAAAATATGCAACATGTAAAAGACCTGAGCTTCCTCAAGAAGTCGTCTACTCTGTCGCTTCCTATCAACATCTTCAGTGTCCCGTTTCCATTCTAGTCTGTTGTCAAGGTGAGCACGAAGTGTTTGTAGCCCTCCAACACCTTCACCTCTTTCCCGCAATTAAAATGATGTTCAACAGGTACCTGGTCCTCCTGAAGCCCAGAACCATCTCCATCCTCTCCCCCACATTTAATGGGAGATGGTAATTCCCACACCTCAAAGCAGTCCACCACTTCCCTGCTCTCAGTCTGTCGACCACTGAAACTTCCAGCAACTGCAGTCTTGTCATCTCCTTCTTTGTTTCCTGTTTTTCCATTGAGAAAAGTCAAAAAGACTGACTGAAACAAAGACATGAGATCTGTGTAACTTCGAGACATGTTTATGTGTGTGGATGCAGGCAGTTCAACCAGGAGCTGATTTGTAGATATTCAGCTCTCATCTCTCTTTGCATGGAAGACACTCAACTTTAAACTAGTTTGTGTTATTCAAATCTAAAATCCTCTTTATGCTCTGGTGTTTTAATTCCAGCACTGGAGACCTTGCAGCCTCGGGAGTGAAGGTCAGTTTAAATCCCACAACAGTCCCATTAACTCTCGTCACGTACACAAAAACTGTCTGACACGTGTTAAGCGTCTCCATTTCCAGCTCATTCTACTCTTCCTACCTTCCAGAAATACAAGTCTCAGGCTACACAAGGAACGCTTGTCATCTGGTAAACTGTTAAAATCCAACCAAGATTACAATGCGTAGTTCTGATTGCAGCAGCACACAGGATTGCTTTGTAAATGGCACCTCTTGTATTTTTGAAAAATAACAAAACACAATATATTTTCGACGCCCTCTGCTGTCTGTGCATTATTCAGACAAAATACAGCTTCTGACTTTACTATAAAGTCACTTCACCTTACAAACCACAAATTGAAGTCCCCGTTATGCTGCCCTACAAGTCCAAATCAAAGTAACTAAGAATCTCACTTTTTCCTGTTCCTTGAATTAAAAGAAATAATTTGTTGATCCAACATGTCAGTAGCTTACATTAAATATATAAATAATAAAGCAGCTGAATCATTGTATTGTATTGTAAATAAATGCATTTAATTAAAATGAATGTATTATCAGTTCAAACGGGCAAGAAAGTTGAACATGTTGATTAACTTCTTTGTTGCCATTTTCAGTTACAATAATAAATATAGCCTAAAGATCATTTTACCTCAAATACCATGCCACGGAAATTTGTGGGAAAAAAAAAAGGTTGGTTGGGCAGTTGGCGAGATAGCAATAGCTAAAGATATTTAACCAAATTTTCGTGTTCCTTGTATTTTAAAAAATAACTTGTATGCGCCAACATGTTCGTATCTGAATTTGTATATCACATAAATAATGTAGCAGCTAAATCTAATGATACAGGAGTGAAAAAGAAGACACCAGATAGCTAAGATAATAGAAACTAACAAGTTAACACCTGTGCAGCCTCTGATTGGAGTGGAAATAATATTACTGAAAATCTGTATGATTAGTTCAGCAAGAAAGTTGATCACGTTTTGTTCATAGATGTGTTTACCCAGCAGCAACGGGTTGATGAAGCTTTTTGTCCTGATACAACGTTTTATGCAAATCCTTGTTGTTCCGAATGTCTACAACAGAGGTTTAAAGAGCAAATCTAACATTATGCACAGAGCCACAGCAGACAAATGAATTGAAAATATATGGTTACATAAATTCTCCTTTAAGACCAAGATGAATTAAATAGGCTGTACGTACAAGGGGAACAAATAGTGAATCTTGATTTTTCCATTTTCACACACAGTAGTTTAAAATCCCGACACCGTGATCAAACATCTCCCCTAAACATTTCTTTGTGTACTGGAGTTCTATACCGAGAGGCGAAGAAATGTCGTTTTCTCAATCTTAGTATTTTGAACTCCTCCAGGGCCGAGAGATGAACACGTGTTGAGGATGATAACACTAACAAACGGCTTCGTCTCGTCTCTCGTTCACACAATCCTGACAATCCAGCAGCTGTGATGAGGTCTGTTCCCCGAGAGATGTGCACCAGTAGCTGAATGATACGGGGAGACAGAGGGCCCTCAGTGGCCACCACTGCTCACACACACACACACACACACACACACACACACACACACACACACACACACACACACACACACAATCACAGGGGCTGCATTGTCATTACTCTTGATGGGTTTCCAGGAGTACACTGGGAACAAATCATTGTTCACTTCTCGGCACAGCAGGAGGCAGATGGAGAATTAGAGCAGAGTGAGAACAATGCCAAGGGAAACAACAGAAATCACTAACGTGATGCCAAATAAAAGAAAGAAAGTGGGATTGGAGAGTTTCAGACACAGAGCAGCTGGATGGGAGAGGAGACGGAGGCAGAGTGGGTTGAGGTGCTCGCATGGCGTTCTGTCTGAATAAGGACCAAATTAAAGTCGTATCATTCATCAACATGGCTCCACTGTGGACTTGATATGAAATTCCATGACTTTCCATAATGGATCAAAGGCACATTTGTTCACTTTGCACTTTTAAAGTGGAGATGAACCACAATGACTATGACTTGTTTGAATTTTACCATGCGTAAGATGTGGCATTATCCTGGTGCGTAAATGATTGTGGCCACGCTGCATAGAGAATATCTAGTGTTCGTTTGAACCAATCAGCACGTGTCCACCAAGGTGTCCTGAGTACAGCATATTTTTTTAATTCTTTTAAGGAACGCCAGCAGGTTGAATGAGCAGAACAAGAACATTCTTTTTTTTTTTTTTTCCGGTCACCGAGAAGGTTAATAGGAGTTTATGGAGCCAGATGCTTTTTGGAGGACTTAAAGGCTCTTCTGCACCGACATCACATTTCAGACCTGGAAACTATGTCTACCTCAATATACAGTCTATGGGCAGGAAACCTATTACACCCTATAGTTACATTTCATTGTGGCAGAGCCTCCGAGTTGTCATAAAAATACTGATGGGAGCAAAGAACGAGTTCAGGTAACTCCGTCATAGATCCATGAAGTCAGTATGAGAAGGATCGGGTGGATGCCTGCGTTGACCAACGTTGGCGAATACGAAGACTAATCAAAATGTTGGAAACTGTGAGTTTGTGCAAACAACATCCAAGCAATGCTTATGTTTCATGGTCACAGCGCCCCCTAGTGGGCATATTGTCAATTGATGGGAGAAAAAAAGGAAGTCCGATACCGTAGGTATGAGGTCTGGTCGGATGGAGGGAAGAAAAGGTGGAGTAATAACATGCAGCCGAGGCTATTGCACATGATTCTTAATGCCAATAACACGGTGCCTGTTGCACATAATGTGATTGGAAATTATTTATAAGTTGGTCAAATCGCTGTTCTGTCAGATTTTGATCCAACTCACATGAACCACTTATATTCTCTAGTTATCTTATTCAAACCCACCAAAGTCTGAGATTGTGGGTAGAAGCACATTCGAACTGTGAGGCTTCAAGGTTCTGTGGCAGTCCAAACACAACAGCAGAGATAGAGACGTGTCCTTCAGCCTCTCAGTGGGAAGCCAGCGAACACAGGCATGTCAGGGAGATGTCTGACCAGACCTTCCCACGACTGTGTGTGTGTGTGTGTGTGTGTGTATTGTGGTGTGTGTGTCTAATGTGGTGTGTGTGTGTGTGTCTAATGTGGTGTGTGTGTGTGTGTCTAATGTGGTGTGTGTGTGTGTCTAATGTGGTGTGTGTGTGTGTGTGTGTGTGTGTGTGTGTGTGTGTATTGTGGTGTGTGTGTGTGTGTGTCTGTCTGTCTGTGTGTGCGTGCGTGTATTGCGTGTGTCGTGTATATGTTTTGTTAGGGTCTTGTTAAGTCGTCCTGAGGGTCTTGTTAAGTCGTCCTGAGGGTCTTGTTAAGTCGTCCTGAGGGTCTTTTTGTAACTTTGAGTGACGGCAGTATTGTGACTCCGATCACAAGGAGCTCTGTCAGTTTTTGATCTCACCCAAATCCTTCGAGTCTGACTTCTGTTTTCTCTGCTCAGTTCCAGTTAGCATGTTTGCCAGTCGCCGTCTGCTCTTCGTCTCCTGAAGTGTTCCCTGGAGTCATCCCGGACCACCCCACCTCCACCTCCACCCTCTGAGACGGACACATTTAACCTGCGTCGCCTCGCTCATCTCTACACAGCTGACAGACACTGAGCAGTAATATCCATTTCCATTCTGCTCAATAAACCTTTTCACCTTTGACCTTCAGTTCTGTCTCATGCATTTGGAATCAAGATCTAAACTCATCACAGCACTGGGGCACTTCCTAAAGACACATGTATAGAGCCATATCCATATAATTATGAACTGAAGATTTTCCAACAAAAAAGTAAAAGAGTCAAAAGGAGCAAATAACAAATAAATATAAAAACATAATTCAAAGCGAGGTAGGTTTACTATCATATCTTATAACTTCATCAATCAGTCCCAGATATCAGTGAAAAACATGATATTAATCTATACCTCAAAAATCAAAGAGGTTTATCAGTCTCTGGACATTCTGCCTGTCTCACCACAGAGGACTGTCTCACTGTCTTACTGCCTCACGCCACAGAGGACTGTCTCACTCCGTGTACCAAGCTCCACAAGATTTTCTCCAGTTGGTGATAACATTTTCAGAGAGATCTGATTGGTCAGTAGGTGGTACTTTCTTACGTTTTGATCCGATATCGCCAACTTAACCTGCTCCTGACCAGGTCAAGTTGCAGCATCAGTTACCATGGTGATCTAGCCAGCTTAAAAGAGCTCCACCTTCGTGACACTGACAACCTCTGTGTTAGTCTGAACATACCTCACTAAGCCACTAATCTCACTTTATAGTCCGCCCCTCTGCTCTGAAAACAGAGGCTAACATGATCATTGTTGTTGTTTGCCTCAAACTGACCGTTCCTGAATTATAAGCGACAGAAATTCAGAATGACAATTGTTTAAGAGAATTACAAACAACACGTTTGTGGGATGCTGTATGACTCGGCAATTAAAAAAAAAAACATTTAGTGCCTGACTGAAAATAAATGTGATGAATGACTGCAGGTGTCCAGGGGCCCAAACAGGGACTCACACTCAGGACATACGGCCCTGTGAGATGTACCAATAACTCAGCCGTAGTGTAGGCCCACAAATACGATATTATTTGCTATTTTCATTTATTTGCTATGAAACAATAAAAACATAAATGTATCTTTTTTTAAATCCAGATCTAAATGTAAACATCTTCTATTATTAAAGAAATACATGTGATTGTCCACCTCTAATACGTGTTTGGAGGTCTCCTCTTCACCACTGGTGCTGTGATTTTTAAGTCATTATTTTACAATATGCTACAGATTATATCACAATGTGCTGTTATCATAATCTGAGTTGTTGTTTGAAAACTTTAAATATTTCTGTATTTTTTCAATATAGTATGTGGTTGCCCCTGAATTTTTCACTTAGTTTAATCCATTATCACCATGGATACAGAGCCCAGGGTAGAATGGGTGCTGCACTTGGCATATGGTGGACTGTACACCTTCTCTGTTCAACGTCCGGATGAGAGGAGGAAGGCGTGGCTGATGAAGTTTGCAGAGAGCTGTGAGACGTCTTCAATACACAAGACTGTCCCACCCTCGACCTGACTACTACCTTCAACAACTCTGTTATCCCGACCCTGACTGATAAGAACCTCGGAGACACTCCACGGTCAACTCTCTCTTACTGCCAACATCACTGCAACAACACGTTCCTGTAGATACATGCTGCACAACATCAGGAGAATACATGTATGTCCTCTTCTCACTCAGAAGGAGGTGCAGGTTCTGGTCCAGGTTCTGGTCCAGGCTCTGGTCATCTCACGTCTAGACTACTGTAACTCCCTCCTGGCAGGTCTACCTGTTAGTACCATCTGACCTCTGCAGCTCATCCAGAATGCAGCAGCTCAACTGGTCTTTAACTTCCTAGATTCACTCACACTCCTCCTCCTCCTCCTCCTCCTCCTCCTCCTCCTTTACCTTGAACAGTGGAACTTAATAGAACTTACTGATAGAACTTTGTAGTTTGGCTTTCTGGAAGAAATTATATTTTCTTGATTCTTGTTGTTCTGGTTTTGAACCCTCATGGTTGAAATGAACTTATTGTAAGTCGCTTTGGATAAAAGAGTCAGATAAATGAAATGTAATGTAATGTAACAATAAACTGAGATCTGCAAAAGGTCGAAATGAGGTGGGAAGGATGTATAAATACAGGTCGCAGAGAGATCTCAAGTGCAACGTTTAAAGAGCGACCGCGATGTCTCAGGGACGTCGGCGTGATGAGCAAACGATCTCAATACATCGTCTTTCTGGCGGATTTTGAAAACATCACAAATACGTTGCAGTGACATAAATGTGCTGACTGGGCAGACATCTCTAAAAAGAAACATCAACTCTGCTATTTGTTCACATACCGAGGAAAGATTTAGTACATCTTTACACTTTTTAAACAAAACATCTTACAGATTGCTCTTTAGGCAAAGACCATGAAACATGTAGTGCAGCTAGCTTATGCTAATAAAACATTAGCCGCTGTTTCTGAGGGAGAGCTGCGAGTTCTCCGGAGCGACATCGACATCATCAGCACAACTCAGAACAAAACGCATCGCCACTGTCGCCTCGTCGGACCTGAATTTCAGATGTTAACTTTGTTTTTGTTTTTATTAAATTTTGTATTGCTAATTATGGATTATGAGTGATATTTGGATCCACTAGTTCAATGTTAAACCCGTCACATTTAATAAACTCGTATTTTTGGTCATGTAGAATGAAAACCAGAAATCCAAAGCTGTCCAACAGAATGTTGTAAGTCCTGAAGTAAAGTTCCCCGAGAACTCTTCAGTTGATATTCGGCGCCATGTCAATAAAACTGAATTGAAAATACAGTTGAGTACAAGTATGTAGCGTACGAAGTTTCAAGTAGCAGAAAATGTAAATAAATCAAATAAAGTACAAGTGGCTTAAGATTGTACGCAATTTTAGGAGAATATTTGTAAGTGCAGACTACTTCGTTGCATTCCACCACGACAGCAACAGCTGAAGCATAACCTGTGGTGAGGAGCCTCCTGCTGAGCAGTTCTACACATCATCACCCCTTAAATATCATCCTCCTCACAACCTGAGCACAGGTGATGCTGGAGAGGTGTGACGTCACCATGATGTCACGAGGTGAACAGATGACGTGTCTTTCCACAATAAAACAATCTTTCCAGTTTAAAGATGAGCCTATGGCCTGAGATTGTTCCCGTCATTGCCGTTTCATTCTTAAAGACATGTCATTCTTGGAAGGCAAAATGAATCCTTGCTGGGCTTTTAGTTGCCGTTCCCCTCCCTGCAGCTGCGTCACAAAGTAGTTTCCCCTTGCTCAGCCATGTCATCTCATGTGAGAATGTGGTATAGCTGCTTTTAAACCCGTCAAAGGACAAACACGGACATTGTGGAATTTGAAATTACGCACGTGACGTGCCTAAAAGGACGCAAAATGGTGGATAATCAGCGGAGGTGTGCCGCGATATGCTGCACGCACACACACACACACACACACACACAGAGAGACACACACACACGCACACACACACACAGAGAGACACACACACACACACACGCGCACACACACACACACACAGAGACACACACACACACACACACGCACGCACACACACACGCGCCTGTCCAACACAAAAACGGGCACAATGACACAAAAAGGTGCGAACTGGTCTTCCGGGGATTGGAAAGGCACCAAATTTAAAGCAGACCTGTGAAATGTTTTCCTCCAGCTTCACTCATTTATGAATTGCCCACTTGTTGAAACAATGTACGATATTAATATTTAATTAGCATATCTCCAAAGCTGCTATTCTCCACCACATCTGACCATTTTGAACAAAATGGGTCCAGTCAGCTGGAGGCTACTCGGGCTTCCTGTAGTCTCTCCAGGAGGTTCCAGGTCAAACTGAGCCAAAACAACTGGTGAGCCACAGAAGCAGCGCTTTACCTTAATGATACTGCTCCGGCGAGGTGCTGCCTTCGCCGACTCGAGGAGGACGGTGTCGGTGTCCTGGCCGGCCCCGGGGAGGACGACACCGCTGCGCCGACCACGGGACGCTCTCGGCATGTACTCCGGTGCCCCGTCGCCGCACAACGCGTCTCCACCTTCATCCCGTTCAGACATGTCAACGAAGAGGAAGGCTCGACTTGAAGCAAGCGGAGGACGGAAGATTAATCAACTCGTTGGATCCGACCCGAATAAAGTTTGTCTTGTCGGTGCGTGGATGCCATTTACGGGAGAAACGGGTTGTTGGTTCCCTGAAGCGTCAGCAGTTCCAAAGCAGCTCTGGTGGCCTGAAGGAAACTAATCACCCCAATGTCCTTAATTATGGACAGATTCTCACTGTCAGCGAGCTCCAATCCGGAATGAGTCCAGGCTGTTGGACCGAGCTGATGCCGACAGTCCGTCCCGGCGCCACTGAAACCACTCAAATCAAAGCATCACACGCAGGTACAACCGATTTGGACAAAAACCGAAGTGGTGCGCTCCCCGGGGACGCGCAACAAGTCTTCTCCGGTCCCAATCTGACTTGTCTTCTCCGTGATCAAGACATCGAAAGGCGCGGAAAGCCTGGTGCGTGTTGAGAAGCGAAGAAAGCGAGCTGCTGCTCGTGGAAAGAAAATGTTCGAAAGCACGAGTCTCCTTGATCTAAAGCTCTTTTCATTTCTCCCCAAAACACATCGATGTCAAAGTGAGGTGAGGAGCGGCTCGCGCTTCACTGGACGTCAGTTACCTGAAGATCCACTCGTGCGTCGCCGCGGAGCGCGTGGCTCTGACAAACAGCCGCCGCGCTCGTTTTAGTTGGACTCAAAGCAACAACAGCCGACTTTTGCCGAGGACAGGGAACACCGCTGACAGCCGCACCGCCTCCTCCCTTCCCTTCATCAAATCCATCAGCTCCTCCCACACGCCGCCTTGAAAGCAGACTGACGCGCGAGGGAGCCAATGCGCTCAGCCGCGTGGAGATTTGGAGGCAGTCAGAGCCTCTGATAGGTGGAGGGGGAGTCCCGGGGTCCTGACGCTTCTGACGGTGGGGTGGAGTCACTGGAAAAATAAGGTGTTGTTTGAGTTTGAGCTTTTACCAGCTGCGTGTAGCTTTAGATGATTTTGTCCAAATTGAAGAAACAATGTGCTGACCTGATCTATTCACTTCGTTTGTGGTTGAATTCGACTTAAATCCAACTACTGGCTATAAGGATGGACAGAAATATAAGTATTACATCAAATGACCAAGATTTAAACAAAATTAACAAACGTTTTTATACTTTAAGATACTAAAATATCAAGTTTGCTGCAAGACGTAGAAGACATCTTGCTTCATTATGAACAGAAGGTAAAACAACTAAATCTGCACTTCAATTCAATTCAACTTTATTTCTATAGCACCAAATCACAACACAGGTTATTTCATGGCACTTAACACATTGAAGTCTTTACAGCAAGACTTCACAATATTATACAGAGAAACCAACAATTCTACAATTCAACAATTCAACAATTCCCACATAAACTAGGAGGAAAAAACTCCTCTTTAAGGGAGAAAAACCTCCAACAGAGGGAAGAAAAACTCCCTTTAACAGGAAGAAACCTCTGACAGAACCAGGATCAGAGGTGGGTGGAGCATCTGTTAACAGAACCAGGATCAGAGGTGGGCGGAGCATCTGTTAACAGAACCAGGCTCAGAGTTGGGTGGAGCATCTGTTAACAGAACCAGGCTCAAAGGTGGGCGGAGCATCTGTTAACAGAACCAGGCTCAGAGGTGGGCGGAGCATCTGTTAACAGAACCAGGCTCAGAGGTGGGCGGAGCATCTGTTAACAGAACCAGGATCAGAGGGGGGCGGAGCATCTGTTAACAGAACCAGACTCAAAGGTGGGCGGAGCATCTGTTAACAGAACCAGGCTCAAAGGTGGGCGGAGCATCTGTTAACAGAACCAGGATCAGAGGTGGGCGGAGCATCTGTTATCAGAACCAGGATCAGAGGTGGGCGGAGCATCTGTTAACAGAACCAGACTCAGAGGTGGGCGGCCATCTGCCTCGACCGGTTGGGGTGAGAGGAGAGCAGAGAGAGAAAAGGACAGCATAGAGATAGAAGAGAAGAACTGTTGGTGGAGACGACAATCACAGAGCAGAGACATGCAGCTCCATGACGGGACATCTGGAAAAGAAAGAACAGAAACTACACGAGCGAAGGAACTGAATGGAGACAACAGATAATAAGAAGAAACTATGGGAGAGAAGAAGATGGTGAGGTATGAGTCAGTTAAAGAGTAGGAGGAAAGAAAAGAAGATCAGCATGTAACGAGGTCCTCCAGCAGCCTCGGCCTATAACAGCATAACTAAGGGTTGGTTCAGGTCTACCTGAGCCAGCCCTAACTATAGGCTTTATCAAGAAGGAACGTTTTGAGTCTAATCTTAAAGCTAGAGAGGGTTTCTGCCCCTCCAACACAAACTGGGAGCTGGTTCCACAGGGGAGGAGCCTGAAAACTGAAGCTCCGCCTCCCATTCTACTTCTGGAAACTCTAGGAACCACAAGTAGACCAGCGTACTGAGAGAGAAGTGCTCTGCTGGGATTATATGGTTCTATAAGATCTCTAAGATATGATGGAGCCTGGTCATGTAGAGCTTTGTAAGTCATCAAGAGAACTTTAAATTATATTCTTGATTTCACAGGAAGTCAGTGAAGAGAAGATAAAACTGGAGAAATATGATCTCTCTTGCTAAATCCTGTCAGTACTCTTGCTGCAGCATTTTGGATCAGCTGCAGGTTTTTAATGAGTAATTTGGACATCCTAACAACAAGGAATTACAATAATCTAGTCTAGAAGTAACAAATACATGAATGAGTTTTTCTGCATCACGCTGAGGAAGGATTTTCCTGATTTTATTAATATTACGTAGATGAAAGAAGGCAGTTCTGGAGATTTGCTTTATATGGTGTCTAAAGGACAAATCCTCATCAAAGATGACTCCAAGGTTCCTCACAGTTTTACTGGAGGCCAAGACAACGTCATCTAGAGTAACTACGTGATCACAGAAAGAGTTTCTGAGGTGTTTAGGACCAAGTACAAGAACTTCTGTTTTGTCTGAATTTAGAAGCAGGAAGTTTTTGGTCATCCAGGCCTTTATGTCTTTTAGACAGGCTTCAAGTTTTACTAACTGATTAGTTTCATCTGGTTTTATAGAAAGATATAGCTGAGTGTCATCTGCATAACAATGGAAGTTGATGCAGTGCTTCATGATGACATCTCCTAATGGAAGCATGTACAAAGTAAAAAGTATTGGGCCTAACACTGAGCCTTGTGGAACTCCATAACTAACTCTTGTTTGTCTGGAAAACTCATTGTTGACATGGACAAACTGGAATCTATCTGATAAGTAGGATTTGAACCAGTCTAATGCAGTTCCTTTAATCCTCGTAACGTCTTCTAATCTCTGTAATAAGATCGTATGATCAATCGTATCAAAAGCAGCACTGAGGTCCAGAAGAACAAGTACAGAGACAAGTCCATTATCTGAGGCTAATAAAAGGTCGTTAGTAACTTTCACCAGAGCTGTTTCTGTGCTATGATGAACTCTAAAGACTGAAAATCTTCAAACAGATCATTCCTTTGTAAATGATCAAAAAGTTGATTTGCAACAACTTTTTCAAGGATTTTAGAAATAAACATCAGGTTGGAAATTGGTCTGTAGTTTCATAAAACAGCTGATCAAGAGTCGGCTTTTTAAGTAAAGGTTTAATTACAGCCACTTTAAAAGCCTGCGGTACATAGCCGGTTACAATAGATAGGTTGATCTGATCTAATATGGAAGTATTAATTAAAGGGAAGACTTCCTTAAAAAGTTTAGTTGGGATGAGATCTAACAGACAGCTAGAGGATCCAGATGAAGAAATAATTCTAGTTAACTCAGAGAGCTCAACAGGAGAGAAATGTTCCAAGTTTACATCTGGTCCTACAGTTGCTTTCAGGGCTGCTGTACTTAACATCACATCAGTGATGGTGTCAGGAAGGGTCGACCTGATTCTCTCCCTGATAGTAAGAATTTTATTAGTAAAGAAGTTAATGAAGTCATTAATGAAGTCATTACTGCTGAGAGCTGAAGGAATAGAGGACTCAACAGAACTGGGACTCTTTGTCAGCCTGCTACAGTAATGAAAAGAAACCTGGGGTTGTTCTTGTTGTCCTCTATTAATGATGAATAATATAAAGTTCTGGCCTTACCAAGAGCTTTCTTATATAATATTAGACTCTCCTTCCAGGCAGGTGAAATTCTTCTAAATTAGTGGAACTCCATTTCCTTTCCATCTTTCTAGTTGCTGCCTAGCAGAGCGTAGTTCTGAGTTGTACCACGGAGACAACTTCCTCTGGTTCATGACTCTCTTCTTCAGAGGGGCGACATCATCTAGAGTTGTAGCAGAGATACTGCAGTGTTTTCTACCAGATGATCCACTTGTGTGGGACTAAGATCAACGTAGATGTCTTCCACTGCTTTAACACACGGCATCGAAGAGGATAAACATGTAACTGCTTCCTTAAACTTGACCACGACATCATCTGACAGACATCTACTGTAGTGGGATTTATTCCCACATGCTGTGTCGTCCATTATTGTAACTTCAGATGTTAATAAGAAGTGGTCTGACAAAACAGGGTTTTGAGGAAATACTATTACATTTTCAGTTTCCGTGCCATACGACAGAACCAGATCGACGGTGTGGTTACCACGGTGACGGGGTTTATTTACATTCTGAGACATGTAAAATGTTTGAAATTTTTCCTGAGAAAAATCTTTTAAATTGTGTTTTTGATAGTATTGTGGGAGATAGCTTCCATTGCCTCGATAAGAGGCAATGATTAGGAAAACATGTCAATTGAAGTCGGGGCGTGGTCTGAAATCATGATACTATAGTATGTACTGGAGCTGGTCCAGTGTAAAAGTCTATTGTCAATGAAGAAGAAGTCAATTCTTTAATATGTGTGATGGACGTTGCAGATGGATTAGCGGCTCTCCATGGATCACTGAAGCCAAGTTGTTCTGTAAAAGTCTTCAGTACTGTTGCAGAATTTGAGATGGTATATGGTCTGGAGGAAGATCTGTCAAGATTGGGATCTTGAGTAAGATTGAAGTCACCTCCCAGGATCAAGTAATGGCTGTCTATGAGGGAGAGATGAGAAGAGGTGGGTGATGAATCTAACATAGTCCCAGAAAAGGACATAAATACTTGCTAATATCACAGGGTATTAAATAGCCTGCCTGAGACTGCTACAAAGCGACCATTTGGGTCTTCGACTGATTTTGGAGGTTCAAATGTTGTATTTTTACCGATAATAATAGCTGCCCCTCTTGATCAATCTGAAAACTTAGAGTGAAATATAAGATTCATCCACGGTCTCCTGATGCATGAGATATCAGAAGGTTTAAGATGAGTTTCTTGAAGAAAGAGGATGTCCCCTGTTGCATGTGTGATAACACCTGGCTTTGTCTGTTTTGGTTTTGTTTTTTAAGTCAAAGTCATACCCTTAGTTAAAATCCCCAAATCAAACTTTTTGTGCATTGAATTCCTGTCTGTTTTTTCTCCAACTGAAAAATGCACTAGTTTTGAATATTACAAAGCCTCCAACATCTGAAGGACTCTGCTGGTTGTGAACCAAGAACACAAATTGCCTTCTTTGTCTTCAGACATCTGAGCATTGAGATGTTTGAGCTGCCTGACTTCTGACCTCATGACATTGTCCAGTCTGTGAAGTGTCTGTCCGAGTGAAACGCAGACCAGTTATGATTTCTGCAGAGGTGTAATAAAACTGATATATTATTAATCACTGCAGGGGCAGAATGGTCTTTTCCCTCTTGGGCCTCTTCCCAGGAGATCCGAGTCAGAAAGGCAGCATCCCTGCTGGAGCTGGCAGGGATTGAAGGCCTTCGGGCTGCTTATGGACACATCAGGTGGACTGATGCAGAAACTCAAAGCCTGGTCCTCTTGGCAACGTGCAGGCTCTAATGAAATGTGGAAAGATTGTAGCTGAAGTGAACAAAATTGATGATTTTTGTAACACATACAGTTGCTTCAGAAAGTATTCAGACCCCTTCATGTTCGGCACACAGATTTAATTTTTAATGGATCAAATGTACAGTTTCCCATCAATCTACACCCAGTAACCTCTGATAATCAAGGGAAAACGTGTTTTAGATATTTTTTGTAGCGATATGAAAATGAAAAAACTTGTCGTTTACAAAAGCAGTCAGAGGCTTTGTTGTGGATCCAAACTGTGTTCAGGTGTATGTTTACTTTAACTGTGCTGGAGATGTGTCTAGAAGTTGCCTGAAGTCCACCTGTGGCTTATTAAACTGATTGAATGTAGCTTAGAAAACTCACAGCTGTGAATATACAGTAAGATCAAAAACTCTCATGTATGTTCAGACAAAAACAGTTAGGTTCTATCTTTCATTATTTTTGTCTTGTTCTTGTAAATTAAAGACAGAAATGTATACGAACCTTTGGTGGCGCTGCAAGAAAGGTAAGGAGGTGATTAAGACTAGAGGAACAATTCAAAAAAAGTCATGCTGACCCATGTCACAGTCGTTTAGATATTTCAAGACATCAAATACAAATATCCTGGTGGTGCTGGATGAAAAGTCAGGGGATCATCAACAGGTCCATCGAATTCATCCTTTGGAGACCGTGAATATGTCAGGAGTCCAGTTTTGTCCTCCGTTTTGCCCCCGATCACCTCTCCTTAGTGATGTTACGAGACGTGCCGACGCTTCGAAGCGCGTGTCGAGTAACGGAGGGGGCGTGTCCTCGAAGCGCGTGTCGAGGCTTGCTTCATTTAGGGGAGGAGCCAAAAACGATGACGTCCGAAGCCTCGCTGCCCGGCTGTACCACCTGACTGCTTCGGGAAGTGGTTCAGATTTTGCCGGGAGGTTTGACGGCAATATAAACCCCTCAGGCTCCGTTCAAAATGTGGGTTGTTGGTGGAGAGTTGAGGTCAGTTGAGAGTTTGGATAGTTTGGAGAGTTTAGAGAGAGAGAGAGATAGTTTGGAGATTTAGGAGAGTGAGGAGAGAAGGAGGTGATAAGATGGAGCCAGCTGGGAAGAGGAGGATTTCCCCTGTGTGGGAACACTTTGATTTGATAACTCCTAATAAGGTAAGCTAAATCTAACTCTATTTCAGACACATTAGGTTTGCTTATCAAGAACTGTATTTTTCACAGTTTCTTATTTTATTCAAAGGTGAGTTGGGGTACAATAACAACACCTCATCCATGCTGAGGCGTTACCGTGCCTTGCATGAGAATAAGGAGGAAACTGGAGCTTCACCCAGCCAAGGTAAGTCATTACAATATTACAAATGCACCATCACAATTTTTCCCTGTTCACTTTTGTTTATTGTGCAAATAAAGACAGGTAACAGACACTGTATTTATTCTCTTTGAACCAGCCACCAGAAAACAAGAGCTGGATGAAGCCCTCGTCTCCATGACAGTGAAGGACACACAGCCCTTCAGTATTGTGGATGATGTTGGATTCAGGGCGTTTGTGTCCAAACTGGATCCTAATTATGTTCTCCCTACAAGGCAGGTATGTATGGGTGCATGCATGAAACAAATGAGTACTTTATTGTGTCTCACAGTTCAGCACTATATATTTTTTCCTTTAGGCTCTGAAGGCCATGGTGGAGGCCAAGTATGAGTCAGCTAAGGAGAAGGAGAAGGCTAAAGTGGAAAAGGTGGCTGCTGTTAGCCTTACTTCTGACATGTGGACATCCACAAAACCAAAAACTGTTGAGAAACTGTTATTTCTGAATAAAAATGAATAAAATGTCCCCTGTCCTGTACATCATTGTCCAAGTTACACAAGCATATTCAGTCCCCTCTTCCTAGTTCCACAAACACTTCCACTGTCCTCTGCCTGCTTAAGCCCATGCCATTTTCCTAAAGTGACAGAAAAACATGATTACACAACCTGCCATATCATATGATACGACCATTTTGGGAAAATTTACACACACAGAATACATTCAAAAAATATTTTATTATGCACATATATGATAATTTATGTACAGAAATTATTTGGTCATACATTTTTGTAATTCATAGTCATTCCCAACAGCCATAACAGACACAAAAATTCAATGCATCACATGATGTGGTTCAGATACAGCTGCCTGTCATTATACACTTGGCCAGTAGGTGGTTTCGTGTTCACATGAAGCTTCGAGTAATGAACCCTTTCTCGAACCAATTGGCTGAAGTGGTTCGATGCCTCATGAGGCTTCATCTCACCATCACTACCTCTCCTCCTGTGTCCCCTGTCTTTGTATGTGGCCACGCCCCTCACCTCCCGTGGCCACGCCCCTCACCGGTCCCAGCAGATGCAGCCACTCACCCCTGATCACCACCTGCAGGTGTGCTGCATCTCCCTGATCACCTCCCCAGACTATATGTAACCTGCCCCCGCACAACTCTGGTTGTCGGTTCATTTTTGTTAGCCACCCGTCCGTCTTCTGTCTGCTCTCTGTCCATCTTCCGTCTGCTCCCCGTCAGTCCATCACTCTTTTCATTTTGCGAAAGCACTTTGAAGGTCGTCGGGATCTGACTTAAACTCGCTGAATCCCCTGAATTAATATTTGAAGGCGTTCCTGACTTTGAAGACATGAATGTGTTTGGACCTTGAGCCACACAGCTGTGGAATGTGGCCGGCTAGTGGGGATGAAGCTCTGCAGTCGTATCTCGCTGTTAATATGTGTGAAACCAGCGTTCGTTCTGCGAGGAATTTGTCATGTTTATGTTTTCTCATAATGACAGAAAAACCAAGAAGGGAACGTGAAGATTGATTCTCTTTGAAACAGTGTCAAAGTTGATGCATTTAGACATGAAAAACACATCAAATCAATCTTTTGCAGTTATTTTCATAATAAAGGAAAAGTACATATCAGATTACAGACATTGAAAAAGTAAGTACACCACTACTTTCACTACTTTTAATCCTTAAAATTACAATCACAGGTTCCAGAATACAGGGTGGCAGTAATTCAAACCTCCTCAACCTGTCTTTAGCTGTCAGACATCTTGAGACCTATTCTTGTACCCGGTGCAGTGCAGATCAAAGCGCATTTGCATTTTTTCACGCTTGCGCCAAGTTGCAATTTCTTGCGGTTCAATGTGAACCTGGCTTCGCCGAGATGAGATGAAGACCCCCCCCAGGTGTGTGTCGGTAGGGATGCTCCAGTGCACTGCAGTTGTTCTGTCAATTCTGAGGTGAACTTGTGCCTCCGCGAGATCAAACCAGGTCACTCGCCAGCTGGGGCTGCTGCACGGTAACAGAACTGTCATTGGCCACTGCATATTCTTTTCATGGTCTCCTTCCCTTCAGTTTTCCAGCATGTAGTCTTCCTTCATAACTTTTAGGAATAAAGCAACCAAGTTAAATCGAATCGGTGATTGGTAGAAATTATATTTATGTTTGATAAAACATGCAGTTTGGAACATTTCAACACAAACAAATTCATATAGCTTTACGAAATAAGCTGTGTCTCAAAACCAGGAGTGGACGAGGTGGGAAGTTGAAACATGTACTTGTCACACTAGTCATGGTTATTGTACTGAATCCAAAAAGCAATTGTTGTGCTGCTGGAATAAAACTGCAGAAACTCAAGCTCTCGTTCTTGGGAAACGATTAACTGTACAAGTGACAGTAGAACAACATGGAGGACTTCATAGCGTAAACAGCTTTTGATCAAATAGAGAGCAGTTAAATACTGTGCATACGTTGAAAAGCGATCCTAACAGTTAGAGGGGGTGGATAGTTATGGAAAATGCCTACGATAAAGCTATTCGTGAATGGGAACTTCCTCTGATAAACATCACATCTATTGATTTTTTTTTATTGAATAAATGATTAAAAAGTAGATTTTACTAGTGGTTTTGTTCATGTATACCATCTTTATCAAGCGTTGTTTAAAAGAGGAGCAAATGTGGTTTTTTTTTACATAAATATATATTTTTGTATTCTGTTTATATTTCATATTTTTAATATCTGCCCTATTTCCACATGATACTTTGTGTGAACTATTGTGTGACTTCCATTTACTACTATCAGTAAATGTTAAAGAGTCAGAGGTTTACTTTAGTCACTATTTCTAAGAAATTGTAACGGGGTTCAAGGACGTGGAAACACGTGAAGGTGCCACAGGACATTCATAGAAATACACTAATTTGCTTCCTTGCTGAGAATGAGACAAGTACATGGTAAAGCTGACACTTACCTCAGCAGCAGGTTTGTGGTGGCTGACCTGCTATCTGCTGTAAGTATTGGAGCTCCTGTATTCTTACATTTATTCAACAAATGAAGCTCTCCAGCATTTCAGTTTGAACCCTTAATCTAACTTTAAAGATCATCTGGAAAACTCTTTCCAAACTTTCCAGGACTAGGGTTGAGAAACTCTGCTTAAAAGTGTGACAGGCTGTGTTCCCTCGCCATTTATTTCCCTCAGATCTCTAAGAATCTAAGAATTAAGGAAGACACCTATTGTGCTTTTAGGTCTTTCAACATTACTTTTTTTTAAAAAAAATTTATTGGTGTTTTCAATTCAATTCAGTTTTATATCTGTTGCCCTAAGTCACACCTTATCTCAAGGCACTTAACTCAGTAAAGTCCTTAAAACAGAATCTTCCAACATTATACAGAGAAACCATTCAACAATTCAACAAGCGAAGGACAACTTCTCCTTTAACAGAAAGAAAGGTTCAGACCATAGGAAGTAAAAACTCCCCCTTCACGTTAGAAACCTGGGACAGAAGCCGGCTCAGAGGCGGCGGCCGTCTGCTTCGACCTGTCGGGGTGACGGGACACAGTGAGAGAAAAAACTGGCATGACTTCATCTCCAAATGTCCCTCTGCTGAAAGTCGTGCCTTTGTGCTACGCTGCCATCCTGGTGTGAGGAAGTCAAAGCAAAGGTCTATCGCAAATGTAAAAATGGTGGTCGATTTACCATTAATGTTTGTCTGGGGAGCTTTAGAAACCCCCTTGAGGCAAATTCTGTGATTTTGGGCTATAAATAAAAAAAATCAGCTTAACACACTATGGGTTAGACAGGTCTGTACTTCAGACTCTTCCTGTAATAATAATAATAATAATAATAATAATAACAATGATAAGAGTAGCACATTTTCTGAACTTGTTTTAAGAAAAGATTTAAAAGATGTCTCTGCAGACCTTTATTTCCTCAGGCAGCTCCTTCCACAACTTGGAGGCTCTGACTGAAAACGCTTTGTCACCTTTATTATTAAGACGTGTCTCCGGAACAGATAAAAGTCTCTCGTCTGAGGACCTCAGACTAACGGACAGGCTTATATGGGACAATCAGGTCAGCTGAATAGGAAAGAGAGAGGCCATGAAGAGTCTTAGAAGTCGACAGTAAAATCTTAAAACCAATTCTAAAACAGAGTGAGAGCCGGTGCGAGGAGGCTGAAACGGGCCGATGTGGTCCCTTTTCCTGGTTTTAGTCACAAACTAACACTTACACACTTCTTATGTTTGGCCTTGTTATTATAGTGGAAACTTCCTGTTTCAATGTAGGAATTAATACATGAGGTGGAGATCAAATGTTCCCTTCATGTTCACAGCACAGCAATGTAAAGGTTCCTGCTTCCCCGATCCACGCGTATCACTCCCGTCATTAGTTTCTTCATTAATAACTGTCGTAGTTCTGTTGTAGCACACTGGATACGTAGAATCTATAAAGGAACACTGCACACAGGGTAGAGAATATGGCTACTTTAATACAAATATTAGTTTTATTAACTCAAAGTCTCCGAACTAAGCCTGATAATTTACAGTTTCATGGAGTTTTCATCCCTTGTGTGTGTGTGTGTGTGTGTGTGTGTGTGTGTGTGTGTGTGTGTGTGTGTGTGTGTGTGTGTGTGTGTGAGTGTGTGTGTGTGTGTGTGTGAGTGTGTGAGTGTGTGTGTGTGTGTGTGTGTGTGTCTGTCTGTGTGTGTGTGTGTGTGTGTGTGTGTGTGTGTGTGTGTGTGTGTGTGTGTGTGTGTGTGTGTGTGTGTGTGTGTGTATGTGTGTGTGTGTGTGTGTGTGTGTGTGTGTGTGTGTGTATGTGTGTGTGTGTGTGTGTGTGTGTATGTGTGTGTGTGTGTGTGTGTGTGTGTGTGTGTGTGTGTGTGTGTGTGTGTGTGTGTATGTGTGTGTGTGTGTGTGTGTGTGTGTGTGTGTGTGTGTGAGACATAACTACATTATGCACATCTAAGGCTCGCAGCACTTTGATTGTGCTTATCCTTTCCAATGATTCATTAAACGGCCTGAGCTGTGTAAATTGTCCTAACCTTTGCAGGGTCACACTCCGTGGGATAGATTACTAAACCATATGAGTAGATGAAAAGGCTTCTGAATTGTTGCCCCCTCATGAGTGATTTAATTTAATTCATTTGTGGTCAACCTGAGTGCCTTTTATATTTTGGCTGATTGATTGCTTCTTCATGGAGGGTGCCAATTGCCTGATTAACATCCAATTCAACAGACAAGAGTCAGCTGAAGTTATCATATGATTAACTTAATCAGAAACAAAACTAATTTCAATTATTTATGTATAAGCGGGATCAAAGATGATCAAAGCGCTCGCCTTCCCGAGGTGTTGTGGGCCGAACTCAACAAACCACCGGTGAAGGGAGGTGCTCACTATATAACCCCAGTGAGATACTGCACACTCTCACTTTGTTGCTGAAGCTTTGTACTCGGGGGAGAGAGGGTTCTTACGTTGGCAGAGCATGCAACCCTGCAGCTGATCCAAAATGCTGCAGCAACAGTACTGACGGGATTTAGAGTTCATATTTCTCCTATTTTAGCTTCTCTTCATCGACTTCCTGTTAAATCAACAATAGAATTTAAAATTCTCCTGTTGACTTAAAAGGTTCTTCATGTCCAGGGTCCATCGTATCTCAGAGATCTAATAGAACCACATCATCCTGATAGATCTAATAGAACCACATCATCCTGATAGATCTAATAGAACCACATCATCCTGACAGATCTAATAGAACCACATCATCCTGACAGAGATCTTATAGAACCACATCATCCTGACAGAGATCTGACAGAACCACATCATCCTGATAGATCTAATAGAACCACATCATCCTGACAGATCTAATGGAACCACATCATCCTGATAGATCTAATAGAACCACATCATCCTGACAGATCTAATAGAACCGCATCATCCTGATAGATCTAATAGAACCACATCATCCTGACAGAGATCTTATAGAACCACATCATCCTGATAAATCTAATAGAACTACATCATCCTGACAGATCTAATAGAACCACATAATCCTGATAGATATAATAGAACCACATCATCCTGACAGAGATCTTATAGAACCACATCATCCTGATAGATCTAATAGAACCACATCATCCTGAGAGATCTTATAGAACCACATCATCCTGATAGATCTAATAGAACCACATCATCCTGATAGATCTAATAGAACCACATCATCCTGACAGATCTTATAGAACCACATCATCCTGATAGATCTAATAGAACCACATCATCCTGACAGATCTTATAGAACCACATCATCCTGACAGATCTAATAGAACCACATCATCCTGACAGACGTTTTATAGAACCACATCATCCTGACAGATCTTATAGAACCACGTCATCCTGACAGATCTAATAGAACCACGTCATCCTGACAGATCTAGTAGAACCACATCATCCTGACAGATCTTATATAACCACATCATCCTGACAGATCTTATAGAACCACATCATCCTGATAGATCTAATAGAATCACATCATCCTGACAGAGATCTTATAGAACCACATCATCCTGACAGATCTAATAGAACCACATCATCCTGACAGACGTTTTATAGAACCACATCATCCTGACAGATCTTATAGAACCACGTCATCCTGACAGATCTTATAGAACCACGTCATCCTGACAGATCTAATAGAACCACGTCATCCTGACAGATCTAGTAGAACCACATCATCCTGACAGATCTTATATAACCACATCATCCTGATAGATATAATAGAACCACATCATCCTGACAGAGATCTTATAGAACCACATCATCCTGATAGATCTAATAGAACCACATCATCCTGACAGAGATCTTATAGAACCACATCATCCTGATAGATCTAATAGAACCACATCATCCTGATAGATCTAATAGAACCACATCATCCTGACAGATCTTATAGAACCACATCATCCTGATAGATCTAATAGAACCACATCATCCTGACAGATCTAATAGAACCACATCATCCTGACAGACGTTTTATAGAACCACATCATCCTGACAGATCTTATAGAACCACGTCATCCTGACAGATCTAATAGAACCACGTCATCCTGACAGATCTAGTAGAACCACATCATCCTGACAGATCTTATATAACCACATCATCCTGACAGATCTTATAGAACCACATCATCCTGATAGATCTAATAGAATCACATCATCCTGACAGAGATCTTATAGAACCACATCATCCTGACAGATCTAATAGAACCACATCATCCTGACAGACGTTTTATAGAACCACATCATCCTGACAGATCTTATAGAACCACGTCATCCTGACAGATCTTATAGAACCACGTCATCCTGACAGATCTAATAGAACCACGTCATCCTGACAGATCTAGTAGAACCACATCATCCTGACAGATCTTATATAACCACATCATCCTGACAGATCTAATAGAACCACATCATCCTGACAGAGATCTTATAGAACCACATCATCCTGATAGATCTAATAGAACCACATCATCCTGACAGATCTTATAGAACCACATCATCCTGATAGATCTAATAGAACCACATCATCCTGATAGATCTAATAGAACCACATCATCCTGACAGATCTTATAGAACCACATCATCCTGATAGATCTTATAGAACCACATCATCATGATAGATCTAATAGAACCACATCATCCTGACAGATCTAATAGAACCACATCATCCTGACAGAGATCTTATAGAACCACATCATCCTGATAGATCTAATAGAATCACATCATCCTGACAGAGATCTTATAGAACCACATCATCCTGACAGATCTAATAGAACCACATCATCCTGATAGATCTAATAGAACCACATCATCCTGACAGACGTCTTATAGAACCACATCATCCTGACAGATCTTATAGAACCATGTCATCCTGACAGATCTAGTAGAACCACATCATCCTGACAGATCTTATATAGCCACATCATCCTGACAGATCTAATAGAACCACATCATCCTGACAGATCTAATAGAACCACATCATCCTGACAGATCTTATAGAACCACATCATCCTGACAGATCTTGTAGAACCACATCATCCTGACAGATCTTGTAGAACCACATCATCTTGACAAATCTAATAGAACCACATCGTCCTGACAGATCTAATAGAACCACATCATCCTGATAGATCTAATAGAACCACATCATCCTGCGCACAACTCTAGATGATGTCGCCCCTCTGAAGAAGAGAGTCATGAACCAGAGGAAGTTGTCTCCGTGGTACAACTCAGAACTACGCTCTGCTAGGCAGCAACTAGAAAGATGGAAAGGAAATGGAGTTCCACTAATTTAGAAGAATTTCACCTGCCTGGAAGGAGAGTCTAATATTATATAAGAAAGCTCTTGGTAAGGCCAGAACTTTATATTATTCATCATTAATAGAGGACAACAAGAACAAGTCCAGGTTTCTTTTCATCACTGTAGCAGGCTGACAAAGAGTCCCAGTTCTGTTGAGTCCTCTATTCCTTCAGCTCTCAGCAGTAATGACTTCATTAATGACTTCATTAACTTCTTTACTAATAAAATTCTTACTATCAGAGAGAGAATAAACACAACAGCCCTGAAAGCAACTGTAGGACCAGATGTAAACTTGGAACATTTCTCTCCTGTTGAGCTCTCTGAGTTAACTAGAATTATTTCTTCATCTGGATCCTCTAGCTGTCTGTTAGATCTCATCCCAACTAAACTTTTTAAGGAAGTCTTCCCTTTAATTAATACTTCCATATTAGATCAGATCAACCTATCTATTGCAACCGGCTATGTCCCGCAGGATTTTAAAGTAGCTGTAATTAAACCTTTACTTAAAAAGCCGACTCTTGATCAGCTGTTTTAGGAAACTACAGATCAATTTACAACCTGATGTTTATTTCTAAAATCCTTGAAAAAGTTGTTGCAAATCAACTTTGTGATCATTTACAAAGGAATGATCTGTTTGAAGATTTTCAGTCTTTAGAGTTCATCATAGCACAGAAACAGCTCTGGTGAGAGTTACTAACGACCTTTTATTAGCCTCAGATAATGGACTCGTCTCTGTACTTGTTCTTCTGGACCTCAGTGCTGCTTTTGATACGATTGATCATTCGATCTTATTACAGAGATTAGAAGATGTTATGAGGATTAAAGGGACTGCATTAGACTGGTTCAAATCCTACTTATCAGATAGATTCCAGTTTGTCCATGTCAACAATGAGTTTTCCAGACAAACAAGAGTTAGTTATGGAGTTCCACAAGGCTCAGTGTTAGGCCCAATGCTTTTTACTTTG
Organism: Embiotoca jacksoni; assembly: GCF_022577435.1. NCBI lineage: Eukaryota > Metazoa > Chordata > Actinopteri > Embiotocidae > Embiotoca > Embiotoca jacksoni. The sequence continues at coordinate 652,188 of NW_027185428.1, forward strand.
TACATGCTTCCATTAGGAGATGTCATCATGAAGCACTGCATCAACTTCCATTGTTATGCAGATGACACTCAGCTATATCTTTCTATAAAACCAGATGAAACTAATCAGTTAGTAAAACTTGAAGCCTGTCTAAAAGACATAAAGGCCTGGATGACCAAAAACTTCCTGCTTCTAAATTCAGACAAAACAGAAGTTCTTGTACTTGGTCCTAAACACCTCAGAAACTCTTTCTGTAATCACTTAGTTACTCTAGATGACGTTGTCTTGGCCTCCAGTAAAACTGTGAGGAACCTTGGAGTCATCTTTGATGAGGATTTGTCCTTTAGGCACCACATAAAGCAAATCTCCAGAACTGCCTTCTTTCATCTACGTAATATTAATAAAATCAGGAAAATCCTTCCTCAGCGTGATGCAGAAAAACTCATCCATGCGTTTGTTACTTCTAGACTAGATTATTGTAATTCCTTGTTGTTAGGATGTCCAAATTACTCATTAAAAACCTGCAGCTGATCCAAAATGCTGCAGCAAGAGTACTGACAGGATTTAGCAAGAGAGATCATATTTCTCCAGTTTTATCTTCTCTTCACTGGCTTCCTGTGAAATCAAGAATAGAATTTAAAATTATCTTGATGACTTACAAAGCTCTACATGACCAGGCTCCATCATATCTTAGAGATCTTATAGAACCATATAATCCTAGCAGAGCACTTCTCTCTCAGTACGCTGGTCTACTTGTGGTTCCTAGAGTTTCCAGAAGTAGAATGGGAGGCGGAGCTTCAGTTTTCAGGCTCCTCCCCTGTGGAACCAGCTCCCAGTTTGTGCTGGAGGGGCAGAAACCCTCTCTAGCTTTAAGATTAGACTCAAAACGTTCCTTCTTGATAAAGCCTATAGTTAGGGCTGGCTCAGGTAGACCTGAACCAACATCAGGAGAATACGTCCTCTTCTCACTCAGAAGGCGGCACAGGTTCTGGTCCAGGTTCTGATCCAGGTTCTGATCCAAGTTCTGGTCCAGGCTCCGGCCCAGGATCTGGTCCAGGTTTCACGTCTAGACTACTGTAACTCCCTCCTGGCAGGCCTACCTGTTAGTACCATCTGACCCCTGCAGCTCATCCAGAATGCAGCAGCTCAACTGGTCTTTAACCTCCTAGATTCACTCACACTACTCCGCTCCTCCTTCTCCTCCTCCTCCTCCTCCTCCTCTACATCCAGGACATGGTCCAACCTTACATCCCAGCCCATTCACTCCGCTCCTCCTCCTCCTCCTCCTCCTCTCCTCCCCCTCCTTCTCCTCCTCAACATCCAGGACATGGTCCAACCTTTGCCCATTCACTCCGTTCCTCCTCCTCCTCCTCCTCCTCCTCTGTCCTGGCTCCTAAATGGTAGAATGAGCTCCCCACCGACATCAGGATAGCAGAAACTCTGAACATCTTCCACCACAAACTAAAAACACACCTCCTCCTCCTTTACCTTGAACAGTAGAACTTTAGTATCTTAAAATAGAACTTACTGATAGAACTTTGTAGTTTGGCTTTCTGGAAGAAATTGTATTTTCTTGATTCTTGTTGTTCTGGTTTTGTACCCTCATGGTTGAAATGAACTTATTGTAAGTTGTTTTGGATAAAAGAGTCAGATAAATGAAATGTAATGTAATGTAATGAACCAACCCTTAGTTATGCTGTTATAGGCCGAGGCTGCTGGAGGACCTCGTTACATGCTGATCTTCTTTTCTTTCCTCCTACTCTTTAACTGACTCATACCTCACCATCTTCTTCTCTCCCATAGTTTCTTCTTATTATCTGTTGTCTCCATTCAGTTCCTTCGCTCGTGTAGTTTCTGTTCTTTCTTTTCCAGATGTCCCGTCATGGAGCTGCATGTCTCTGCTCTGTGATTGTCGTCTCCACCAACAGTTCTTCTCTTCTATCTCTATGCTGTCCTTTTCTCTCTCTGCTCTCCTCTCACCCCAACCGGTCGAGGCAGATGCTCCGCCCACCTCTGATCCTGGTTCTGTCAGAGGTTTCTTCCTGTTAAAGGGAGCTTTTCTTTCCTCTGTTGGAGGTTTTAACATTTACTTGAAGTAAAAGAACTTTTTTTTCTCTCCTAGCTTATGTGGGAATTGTTGAATTGTTGAATTGTTGGGTTTCTCTGTATAATGTTGTAAAGTTCTGCTGGAAGGACTTTAATGTGTTTAGATAGATAGATAGATAGATAGATAGATAGATAGATAGATAGATAGATAGATAGATAGATAGATAGATAGATAGATAGATAGATAGATAGATAGATAGATAGATAGATAGATAGATAGATAGATAGATAGATAGATAGATAGATAGATAGATAGATAGATAGATAGATAGATAGATAGATAGATAGATAGATAGATAGATAGATAGATAGATAGATAGATAGATAGATAGATAGATAGATAGATAGATAGATAGATACTTTATTAATCCACAGCAGCATTTATAGATACAGGGTAAAGCAATAAAAAGTAACAGAATACAAAATAGGGGTAGTAAAAAATATGAAATATAATGTGTTAAATGCCATGAAATAACCTGTGTTATGATTTGGCGCTACATAATTAAAATGTACATTCCACCACTGATGCCTTTGTGAAACATTGTGTGCAATAGCAGAACAACCATAGAGTAAAGATAGAATAAGATATCAGCATATTTAATATTAGCACAGGTTCAACACTAGATGGCGCCATCAACAAACAAATCTTCACAGAGTGCACCCTCTTTTCCTGGTGGACAGTATCAGCATGCTGAAGTAAGAAATTCACATGACTTGAAAAACAAGCTCGCATTCTGCAAGACCCTCTCTTTGGTGACATTCATGATTCAGCGCCAAAAAATAACATGGCAGCAGACTCCAAACAACAAACTAAATAAAGAGGAAAAAGTAGTAGCTTTGCTGTGGCAGTTGGAATCAAGAACACTAAAACAGTAGATCAAGTGAGGAATCAACAACCTGAAAACCTGTTGGTCAATATTCGTAATGGCAGTTGTTGTATTTGCCTTACAGGCAAACACTTGTTGGAGGAATGTGAAATGTCAAAGGTTCAACCACATAATGTTAAAGTGCATATCCTGAAAGAAAATGGCGTATGTTTTGGCTGTCTAACCACGGGACACATGAGCAAAACCTGTAAAAGAAGAATGACATGCCAATATTGTCAAGGAAAGCACCCTAGTATTCTACACATTGCCAAACCTGCAGAGAATGAACCATATGATAAAAGGACCAAACAGACAAAAGGATCTGGAAGTGGAACTCTTGTCCCATTGGAAGAAGAGGAAGATATCGGGGCTGGAAAACACTGCATGCTTTCAATAGTACCAGTACAAATAAAGGCTTCCAAAGGCAGCAAAACAATGTTAGCCTATGCATTTCTTGACCCTGGCAGCACAGCAACATTTTGTACAGAGAATCTTATGAGACAACTCAATGTGACAGGAAGGAAAACTAAAGTTCACTTGCAAACAATGGGTCAAAATAAGTCAGTCAATAGTTATGAAATAACTGGACTACAAGTGGGCGATGTGGATGGGAAAAACTTTATTGAGCTACATAAAACATACACTCAAACAAAGATACCAGTGACAAAGGGGAACATTTTCTCTCAGAATGACCTCAGCAGGTGGCCTTACTTGAAAGAAATGCAAGTGCAAGAGATTGATGCGGATGTGGAACTCTTAATTGGAGTAGATGTCCCAAAGGCTATGGAGCCCTGGAAAATCATAAATAGCCATGGCAATGGTCCATACGCTGTAAGAACGCTCCTAGGATGGGTGGTAAATGGACCGCTCAATTTATCTTCAGCTGTGGACAAATTTGGAAGGCCAGAGGCATCAGTAAACTGCATTTCAATTGAACAACTGGAAAACCTTCTTGTAAACCAGTACACCACGATTTCCCAGAGAGAGAGTATGAGGGACAACCTCAAATGTCAGTAGAAGACCGCAAATTCATGCAGCTGGTATCAAGTGCGGCTACACTGAAAGATAATCACTATTACTTACCTTTACCACTTCGTAATAGAGACGTCATCATGCCCAACAACTATCATATAGCGGAACAGCGAGCACATTACCTTGTCAGGAAATTCAAGAGAGATGCTCCTTATGCAGAAGGGTACAAGGCTTTCATGAAAGATGTAATTGCCAAAGGCTACGCAGAGAAGGTGCCATCAAAGGACCTTCATCCAAATGATGACAGGGTGTGGTACATACCCCACCATGGGGTGTATCACAAGCGTAAGAAGTCTAAGAGATGGCTACAAGGACCAGAATTTCTGCAAAAGGAGGAATCACAGTGGCCAAAGAACTCAGGCATAGTGTTGCAAAGTTCTCTCTCTCCAGATGATCCCGAAGTGAAAAGGGATATGATTGTGAACACAGTGAAGGTGGAGGAAAAAAGTCCCACTAGTAAACTGATTGAGTACTACTCAGATTGGAACAGCCTGAAAAAAGCTGTAGCATGGATACTGAAGTTGAAAAGCTTGCTCTTGGAGATCACGCAAAGAAAACAGTGACAAATTCTGGATTGCTGCCCAGTGATGATAAACCACTGAAGGAACGCACTATGAACCTAAAAGTGACATTCAGTACAGATCTGACGGTGGAAGATATGGAAAATGCAGAAAGGGCTATACTTGCATTTGAACAACGGCAACACTTTACACAGGACATTACCCTCCTTGAAAGAGGAAAACATTGCTGAAAAGACAGCCCTATATTAAAGATGGATCCAATCCTTGATCAAGATATCCTGAGAGTGGGGGGAAGGATCAACAGATCAGCTATGCCAGTAAGCGTTAAAAATCCCATAATCTTACCCAAAAGATCAGAACTCATTCTAAGACACATACACACCCAAATTGCTCATTCTGGAAGAAATCATATGCTCTCAAAACTCGGAAAAAAGTACTGCATGTCCTCTGCAAACTCTTCAGCATGAAAGATCATCAGAAACTGTGTTTTCTGTAGACGAATGCAGTCTAAAGAAGGAGAGCAAAAGATGGCAGATCTCCCACAGGACCGTGTGATGTCAGATTTGCCACCTTTCACCAGTTGGCATGGATTATTTTGGACCTTTTGAAATAAGGCGAGGTCGGACCAATGTAAAACGGTGGGGTGTAATCTTCACTTGCCTTACTAGCTGTGCAATCCATCTTGAGGTGGCTAGTAGCCTGGACACTAACTCCTGCATTAATGCAACACGCAGATTTCTATGTCGTAGAGGTACTGTAAAAACCATCAGATCTGATCAAGGTACAAATGTTATTGGTGCACAAAAGGAGCTTGAACGATCATTAAAGGAACTAAATCATGATAAAATCCAAAGGAATCTACTCCAAGAAGGAATAAAGTGGATATTTAACCCGGCATCAGGTGCTCACCATGGAGGTGCATGGGAAAGACTCATTAAGTCACTCAAAAAAATGCTGTGCTCTGTGGTAAGAGAACAAGTTCTGGATGATGAGGCCTTGCAAACAGCCTTATGTGAGGTGGAAGCAATAATGCCTTCTGGACTATTCAAGAAGGATGACCTGTACTCTAGAAGAAGATGGAGGCAGGTACAATATCTGGCTGATCTTTTCTGGAGAAGATGGGTCTGAGAATACCTTCCAATCATGCGAAATAAGTGGAACAGAGTTAGAAGGAACTTTCTACCCGGAGACCTTGTTGTTATTGCAGATGATTCAGCTCCCAGGAACTCCTGGGTTCTAGGACGGATTCTAAAGACCCTGCCTGGAAGTAAAGGACTAGTCCGCAGTGTCCTAGTTGAAACCAAAACAAGTGTTGTACAGAGACCTGTCAACAAACTCTGTCTGCTCCTCGAAACAGAAGAGTAGCTGGACAGATACTTGTAACAGTAACCTGATACATGAACTATAAGATGAACTTCATCTATGGACACTGAATGTTGAAAAGGAATGAAATACACAATTATGTGGGTTTGAATATTGTCTCTATTTATTAATTTGTGTAATTGATATTTTTAAGCAATTAGGGGCTGGAATGTTAGAGCCATATTTTGTGTTGATAACAAATTATATTAGAATTTGCTTCTTTACTGAGGTAATGTAAATCTTTCTTTTGACTTATGAAATAAAGATGAAATGCATATGCTGAATTAATTAGTATGTATTAGTTGTGATTGACAAGATGATTGTCAGCTGATTAGCAGCTGGTTTCCAGCTGATTATCAGCTGTGATAGGGGAGAAGGAGGACGGAGTTTTTTGTTCTTCCTCACCAAACATGGAGGAAACGTGAGGAAGGGGCATCGGTACAGTCTTTGACCTCACGTTACAACGAGAATGTTTTGTAAACTTTTTTGATTAATGTGAGAATAAACGGAACAACTGAATCTGCGACTGCAGCGTTATGATTTGGAGCGGTTTAATGTGTGAGTCAAGTGGAGCTCTATTAAGATGGCACAGTTTAAACGAAAAGGACACGGCCATTTTGTCCCCAATCATCTCTCCTCATGTGTTCTTTCATTCCCCTGTTTGTTATTGTTTTCCCATGTGCTTTATGTTTTGTTCTGTGTCCTCCTCTCCCCGCCTCCTGTCACCTCCCATGGCCACGCCCCTCATCAGTCTGAACAGCTGTCACCACTCCAACTGATCACCACCTGCAGGTTGCCCATTTCACTAATCATCTCCAGGGGGACTATATCAACCCTGGTCCTGCAGTCATTAGTCATCGGTCCATACTGCCAGTTGGAGCCTGTCACCCAAAACCTGTCAGCAGTCGTCCTGTGTCCCATGTCTGTCGTGGACCTCACTCATTTCATCCTGCCTGCTACGGTCACACAAGTATCCAGTCTGCTGCCATCTGGTGTCGGACCTCGGGACACCACGCCAGGGGCTCCAGTCTGCTGCCATCTGGTGTCGGACCTCGGGACACCACGCCAGGGGCTCCAGTCTGCTGCCATCTGGTGTCGGACCTCGGGACACCACGCCAGGGGCTCCAGTCTGCTGCCTGCCTACCTTCCTGCCAGCCTGACTGCTGTGTCTACGGCTCCCAGACATTGCCCGGACCAGAGCTCTGTGCATGTCGGCACCAGCTGGCTCTGCCATCTCCACCCTCTCCGGTAAGAAGTCGGTGGAGTTTCCCTCCCGACTTGAGGAGGAGGAAGGTGACCGGGGGAAAGAGGCATTAGGTACCTGACCACCCCTGTTAAAAATAAAGACTTTTTGTACGTTGACTCAAGTCTGTGTCTGCGTTTGGGTCCATTCCAACCTCACCTCATAACATAATGTAACCAAGAAATAATACTTCATTAAAGTACTTGGGTACTTTTTGGGAGTATCTGTACGTTACTTGGGTTTTTATACACGTATTTCTGTTAACTTTCATTATTACTCCTGTACATTTCTTTAAAAAATTATATACTTTTACTCTAATACCTTTTCTCTTCATTTGTAATAAATAAATTGTAAATTGTAAGAAATTAGATTGCTCGCTGACTGCGTGCAAACTGATCTGGAGGATTAATGGTCCCAGCTTCCAAGCTACATAATCGGTAAATCCCCTCGATGCCCAGGTGCAAACAGGTGGTCATAAAGTCCTGATTCGGTTTCTGCTCACGCCCATGGTAGGTGCTAGCCAGTCGCACCGACATGATAACAACATTAATCCTAATTAACACCTGTAGCCACAGTGGCCCGTTCAGCAAGTGTTGAAGTGTTGCTTGGAAAAGAATAAACTTCATAATTCTCCAAATTCAGACCACTTGATTTTTTTAATAACAGCATTTACTTTTACTTTCAATACTTGAGTAATTTTCAAATAAAAAAATACAAATATCACATATACCTTCAGACTTATATTTCAATTATTTTCTAATAGGTGAGTTTAACTTTTACTAAAAGTCATTTTCTGGTAAGATATCTGGAGTGTGACTTTCAGGTACTTTATACTCCACCGGCTGACACAAACACATATTTCATGTGTGCTTGACTTAAGTTTTGGTTTAATCGACCAAAACAACAACAACACATGCACTTTCCACATACCGTCATGTTAAATATTTTGTCATATTACAACAAGCAAACATTTGTTTGTTTTTGACATGGTACCAACAGATAAAGGTTGTACACTTGAACACAACCATAAAGAAAATTGTTGTGAGGTTCTTCTGCTAAACAGTTTGTATTGGTCAGCGCAAACAGTGTCTACTGTTACAACTCTTCTTGGTCTTGGATTCGTGTGTCTCAAGCATGTCTGTCTCCAATAATAACAGAATGAAGTCTGTCTCGAGCACATGACTTCAAAAGGCCTCATCTTTGCTTCTGTATTAATGGGCAACCTGTCGTTTTGCTCTGTTGTTCTTAATTGGCAGGAAAGGCTTTTCCTCGGCACGCCTCCAACACAGCTCGAATTTGACTCTTTCTGAGATTCATACACTTTGACACCAACAGTTGCAAGAGTTTTCTGAAGATCTTCATATGAGACTTTAAAGTTCTTGAAATCTTCTTTTTGCATCAGATGATCTGAACTTGGACTAAATTTGCTGGGACAGCCGGTCCTGAACAAAATGTCAATTGTTTGCTGTCTATGCCTCTTGTAGATTACTTTTCTCACTGTGGAATAACATATTTCAAATGATTTAGAGATCTTTTTAAATTTCTTGCCAAAGTCACATCCAAAATCATTTTCTGAAGGCCTTGGAGAGCTCTTTAGATCTTGGCATGATGTCTCTATACACTTCAGAAGCAATTAACAGTTCCTTTTTACTGTGTACGTCTGAGTTATGCTGAAGGAATTGAATGTTCCAATTTCTGCGCCATTCCTCGATTGTACAATATTTGGTACTCTGGTACTTGGTATTCTTTGTGAAAAGAAAACATTTTGACAATCAAGCTCATATTCATTACAATAAATCAGATACTGTTATTTGTCTGAAATCCAATAGAAAATATGTTTAGACTAATTATGATGTTACAAATGTAACTTAAGAGGAAGATAATGGTCACAGAAATGTTCATTCTTGTTTCATGCACTGCTGTATAAGCTCCTCACTTCCTTCTGTACTCCAGTATATGTTTAGTGGAGAAGGGCCCCGGGTATCCGTCCCACAGTCTCCAGACTGGGTGGAGCTCCTGATCACAGTGGTTTCCTTTTGCAGGCCCATTCAGGTTTCAACCACTTGGAGTTATTTTTGAAGGATTCTTTCATCCCAAACCACTGCAGCTACGATTACCATGTGTCTGGCAGAGTTTGCTTCGCTGAGTTTATTTCATGTTTCATGGTGGAAAACTGGAAAACTGTGGAAAAAGCTTCAGCTTCCCAACTTCTACCTATTTGTTACTGTAAGTGAAGGTGGAGGCCATCTGTACATTTGCCTTAAGTTAGTCAGAATTGGGTAACACTTTCCTTTCAAGCCCTATTTAGCTATTCATTATGTTGGGTTAGCTTTAATGGGTATTGCAGAGAGTTACTGACTAATAATAAGGCTTATTTCAGAGTTTTTCCCTGCTGTGTTTCTCCACCCCTTCCTGCTTGTGTCTTCTCTTTCCCTCATCAGATCATTCCATCTGTCTTCGTGGTATAACAACTTTTAACAAAGTTTCTGATCTCTGCTATATTCTTTGTCAATTTTTATCTGTTTTCTCTGCCGTGTGTATGTGGTGTGAGGATTCCTGTCTGATCCTACTGTGTTTCCCCCTATTTGTGTCCCCGATCACCTCTCCTCATGTGTGCTGTCATTTCCCCGTCTGTTTGTGATTGTATGCCACGTGCTTGTGTTTTGTTTGTGTTCCTCACAGTATCCTCCTCCAAGCTCCGCCCTCTGACTCATCATTCTCCGTCAGCACAGCTGTGCCTCATCTCCATGATCACCCCGCTGATACAAATACCCCGGTCTCCCGTCTGCTGGTCGTCAGTCCGTCCGTCCACCTGCATGGTAGCACGTCCCGTAAGTCCGTCTGGCTCTTCATTGAGAGTTTCCGGTTCTGACTCCCGTTTTGTTTCCTGCCTACCTGCCGTTCACCAGAACGAAGAAGATTCCAGATCGTTCCATGGAGATCATCTGCTGCAATCTTGGCAATCCTGTGTCGAGCTTTGAGCGTCACACAGTCGACCCTGCCTTTCCGTTCAGTGTCGAGCCTCGGGTATCACCTGTACGAAGAAACCTTCCAGTTCGTTCCTCAGAGATCAGCTGTCGAAGGTTTGGCCATCCTGTGTGGAGTCGGGACGTCACACAGTCGATCCAGTCAATCAGCTGCGCTGGTGGAGAACCTCGGGATTCCCACCAAGCCATGTCAGCCTGCTGCTCACTGTGGAGGACCTCGGGATTCCCCAGCGAAGCCACGCCCCGCTACGTACCTGTCTGCCTGCCTGCCAGTGAGGAAGCCTGTTTCTGGCTCAGGAGGAGAGACGTGAGGAGAGGAGACTGGTCTCCCCGCCGAACATTGGGCTCCGGCCCCATACGGACTTGAACATTATTTATCTCTGCCTACTGTGTGTCAGTTGTTTGGAGAAAATAAAGACTTCCTGGTTCGTAAAAACATCTACCCTACTGTGTCTGTGTCTGGGTCCACGTGTTATGCCATATCATAACACGTGGATTCTTCCTGAAACGAGTTACCTGTTTCTCCAAGACCAAGATCTTAGTGTACAGAGACGTACCTGCTGCAGCTCACCTGTGGTCCTGATCCTCTCAACCTTCTCAGCTCTGCGTCTTCAGTCTGTAACCAGCTGTTTGACATCATAATGCAGCACTGTGTCTGTGTCACAGCACCTGACACTTTTCACCATCACTTCTTTTTGAGTGGGATGTTGGGTACTTGTGTGTGTATATATATCATGTTATATCATAATAGGATGTTGTTACTACCTATTCATAAATTATTATTATTAATTTTGTGTATATAGCTTGCTTGTGTGTTTTTGTATTTATTTTATACTTACGTTTTCATATTTTTTTTACATTTTCCTAAAATAATTATTTTTTTGTTCTATAATTTTTTTTATTGCATGCGTATTTGTAATTTTTCTGTGTTTTTTTCAACCTGTATTAGGTGTTGTGAGCTACATTTCCCCACTGTGGGATTAATAAAGTCTTATCTTATTTTATAATGGAACCTGCTCTGCTCCTCTGGTTTCTGCCAGCCAGCTCAACTTGGACTCAAACCTTTAGTAATCGTTTGTAATATTAATCATTCTGCTGTTCAATAAACCTGTCCATGTCCTTCACTTGGGTTATTGTCAAAACTACACTCCATCTAACACCTGGTCCTTATTACTCTACCAGACAAGTCAGCCACTCACCAAGCTGACTATTCATTCAGCAAGCCCTGAAATTCCCCACTGGTCCGGTCCACTGACTCACTAACACGCAGACCTGGTTCTCAGTAGATCGCAGAAGGTTTGAACACGTATATAGATATACTTTGCACATATATGTGCGTGTGTGTGTATGATAACCCAGAGTCTATCTACTTAAATTGCAGACATACCTCCCCCTTGTAATCAGCTGTCAATACTTCCTCTCTGCTGTTCTTGGTTACACCAGAGACGTGTTAATGGTGAAGTTAGCATGCCAGCAAGCACAAAACAGATCTGACAATGACTGCGGTTTGTATCCAGGCCAATAAAAACCAAAGAGTATACTAATTTTATGAAGAATGGGAAACTGAGTTTTTTTTCACGTCCGTAAATGGCAAGCGTGTGTAACAAATTTTTGCTGGAAGCATGTCAGTAAAAGATCCAACGTTTAGCGCCACTTCACCAAAGTTCACAGCAATTTTTCATGTGACTTTGCGGCTGGAAGCAATCTAGAAACAGAGGTGGTGATTCACGCAGCAACAGACGCTCTTAACGAAGCACAGAAAGCCTTTCACCGATGGCTGGATCGTAAAAGAGGCAAGCGGCTCAAACGTTACTCATGGACGATAAAAGTAAGAGAGAAATTTTGTCTGCTATTGCCAATTTACAACTTGGTGCTATCCCTGGAGCGAGGAAAGTGTCGGCTGGCTGTCGATGCAGCAGAGAAGCTAAAGCGGGACATGGACAGCTGCGAATGGTTTTCCATCCAGTGTGATGAGGCGGTTGACACCAGCGATGCTTTCGTCTTCATTCCAATGGTATTTGATGACTTTTCCACAAACAAAGAATTCTTGACCTTCCTTCCACTGAAAACTACAATATTGTAAATATATATATTTACAACCCTGATAAGGACTACTTTGTACCATTCATCAACAGGTTATATGTGCGAAGTTAGGGGATTTGATCATGTAATGATAATGATAATAATAATAAACTTTATTTGTATAGCACCTTTCAGACAAGAAATGCAGCTCAAAGTGCTTCACAGCAAGATAATTACATGCAGAGTTTCTCATAAAAACAGATATAAAGGAACATTTAAAAATATAGGAAAGAAATAAGATGCATAAGAACAGATAAAATGCATAAAATTAAACACAAATGGAGTTCAAATATAAAATAAGCAATAATGACAGTTATAATGACACCCATACGAGCACAGGCCAAGCAGCACAGCAGCTTCAAGCTGTTCCTGGAGGAGTACGGGGATCTCCTCCTCCTCCTCACCAACGAAGGGGGAAGATCCTGCAGCTCTTTCTTACTCTGCTGACTGAAGTCAAGGCTTTCATGGAATGAAGGAAGGAGGACGGGAGGCTGTTGTCTGATGCCGAGGTCCTATTTGATCTTGTGTTCCTGACAGATGTCTCTGAGAAACTGAATCACTTAGACATCCAGTTACAAGATAAAAACATGTGATATGATCAGTGCTGTTAAGGCATTTAAATCAAAACTGTCATGTCACATTCTGCATGTGAAAAACAAAAAGTTTCAACACTTACTCAGTCTCAAAGGAGTCAGAACGCCATGCAGGAGCAGCAGATGATTTGAATCTAGCCAAGTATCGTGGCTTTCTGTCCAAGTTGGAGGTTGACAGATTCACTGACTGAGAAACTTTGCGAGAACTCCTTCATGGAGCGGCAGAGGAGAGATTTTAGGACAGATTGCTGAACCGTTCTGTGGTGATGGAGATGGAGCTTCTAAAAGTCCAAAATGATGTCCAGCTAAAATCCCAACAGCATTCACAACATTTCTGAAAACCATCCCCCCCTGCTACCAGCCCCCTGCTCTTTACCCGGCTACCTCAGCACCAATCACATGACTGTGGTGGGTCTCATCCGCAACAACGATAAGGTGAACTACAGGAATGAGGTGAAGTGACCGGCCGTGTGGTGCAGAGACAACAATCTCTCCCTCGACGGGACAACAACAAAGGAGCTTGTTATCGACAGGGGAAGCCACCCAACACCCCCTCTGACCAGCAGCGGTTCTGCTGTGGAGCCGGCGAGCAGCACCACGTTTCTGGGTGAACATCACCGAGGAACTCTCCTGGACAAACAACAGCGCATCACTGGCCCAGAAAGCCCAGCAGCACCTCCACGTCCTCCAGATGAAAGACAGCAGGAGCCCCAGCAGCCATCATGGTCTCCTTCTACCGAGGCTGCATGGAGCTTCCTGACCAGCTGATCACTGGCTGCTACGGGAGCTGCAGCGCCTCCAACCGCAACCCTCGGTTGAAGGCCCCCCCCCCTCCCCCGGACATCTACAACACCCCCCCAGTAGGAGGTACTGCAGCCTCCGTCACCTCCAGACTGAGGAGCAGCTTCACCATGAGGCCGTCAGGATGCTCAACCCCCCCCCCCCCCCCCACACCTTTCACCCATAAACTCTCAATCTTTGCTCTGTGCTCCATATTTGAACTATGTTGTCTGTTTTATTGTTTTTGTTTTGTTGCATATTTACGCTTTTCTTGTTTTGTCTTTTTTGTTTGCACACAGTGGGACTGTGAAATGTTTTTTTCATCCATCTGTATGTCTGTATGTCATATGGTGGATTGACATTAAAGAAGTTGAAGGTGAAGTTGAAGTAGTCAAGCCAGAGAACTATTTATTTGAGTCTACGTACCTTTTGAGTCTACCACATTCACTAGAGTGGTTCAATGTGAGCTGACAGTGACCTTGACATTTCACCTTTGACCGCAAAGGTGTATAAGTTCATTTTGGTAACAAGGAAATCTTTCTGGCAAGTTTTAAAAAAAAAAAAATGCCCTCTTGAAATATCACATTCGGATGAGAGGGACGTGATGTCACAGCGACTTTGAACTTTGACCAAACTCTGATTAGTTCATCCTGGAGGTCATCGGATGCTTTAAAACTAAAGCAAAGTAAAAAAGGCATCGACATGCTTCCAAATCATCCACGTGGATGTTCCCTGCTGTCCAACCTCATTTTGATATCTGTTCTCATCTGCTGCTGAGTAAATATCCAACTATCACTTGTTCTTCCGCCACTGTAAGATAACATCAGAACTTTTTCCCCATCAAAAAAAACCCCAACACATAAAGCCATTGACCTTTATGGGCTCCTAGACCGGATGTTATAAATATCTTACTTCAAAATAAAAGCCCATGTCACGCACGAGTCTGGAATTCGTATTTGCTTTGTGAACACAAAGTAAAACTGTTCTTTAGCGAAATCCCACTTAATAGACAAATCTCTTTTCTTTTCCGTCACAATATTGCAAACAGGGGTAATAAATCAGAGCCCCCGAGTGTTGAGGTACAACCTAATGATAAAAGTCCTGAAAGTGTAAATCAATAGAGGCTCATTCGAATCAAGGGTGTAAAACGCAGCCGATAAGATTATTCTATTATTCAGTTCCTGAATGGAAGACAATGTACTTCATTCATCAGTCATTTCAGTCATTTATCTATTTATTATAATAATACAATTTTTGTTCAGAAAACAATTTAGAGACATTTGTTAGGACAAATAGAAAACATGCATGACTTTCCTTGACATCTACATCATTGAAGAAAATAATAGTTTGGTGTTTTCTTTATTGAAATAAAAGTTGCCTTAAAGCTGTGTTTTGATGCAGAGTCCCTCTCCAGACCAATCACTATGGCTAAAAGATTATAAGGAAAGTAGCAAATATTTGCAACGCTGGAACCATAGATATTTGAAAGAAAAAAAAAGACTAATAAGAGCTAAACAATGAAAATTTATCAGAATTGTTGTTGCTTTATTAAATGTCATTTATTAACTCATTGACGATTAACTCCACTTTAAAGAGAAACTGGCTCACATGAACACAAATAGAGAACCGATATAGTCTGTAATAATAGTAAAACACATGCTTGATATTTAATGTGGGATGATTGTGCTTTGGTTAAATTGAAAGTCGAGTTCTGTATTTTACTTTGGAAGTTGCAGTAGCGGAAGTTGGATTCTCATTGCAACCTTGTTAATGAAGGGAAACTTTTTCCCAGAAGCGTATTGCTCCTCTGCAGGCTTCAGACCTGCCGCCGCCTCAGCGGGACGCTTTCCAACAGTCATTAACCCGCTGGACTTCTGATAACCGGCCTCGGAGGGATTAACCGGCGGACCGGGCGGGATGGAGCGCTCCGGTTAAAGTTGAAGCCTCAGAAGAGGCTGAGCTCCTCCGGTGCTCCCACCGCGCTGAGTAGTCGGCTGTCCCCGCCTCTGAAGCCATGGGCTGCGGCTTGCGAAAACTGGAAGACCCGGAGGACAGCAGCCCCGGAAAAATCTACTCCACCTTGAAGAGACCACAAGTGGAGACCAAGACGGACGTCGTGTACGAGTACGTGCTGCTGGACTTCAGCCTGGAAGGTCGGTGTGGTTTAATCCCGTTTCACTGAGGGACCGGGGTCCACCACAGACTCACAGTCGCCTAATTGTTTCCATGTTTGCTGAGGATTTCCTGTCTCTTGTATTGGGAGTGAATACGAGGACTGTATCATGAATATTTTCATAATTGATTCATCTAATATCCTCTCAATTGACCAAATATTAAAAAGTCAATCAAAGTTGCTGTCTGACCACCTCTTAAAAATAATGTATTTCTATGGGCCTTTTTCATTTTTACCACATGATTCATAAAGAAGATAATTTGGAGAATAATAATCATTTGCAGCATTTAATTATTGAATAACTTTACTTCAGCAAGACGTCAGTCGTTGCAGTTTTTCAAAGCTGAATGTTTGCTTGTTTCCCAGTTCAAATGTATGGTTTTAAGCTGTTGCTCATGAAGTTAACTGGGCTTCAAGGACAAATGACATATTTCACCTTTTTTACATTTAAATATAAACACTGTATTGACTGGTAGATTATGAATCACCAACTATTGTGAAAATCATTTGGGTTGATTCTAGAAAAAATTATGACTGTTCATTTGTTATGGCATTTCAGTTCTCAGACTGTTGCAGCATTTCTTTGTCTTATTTAAAGTAATTTAATTTTAAAATATAATTTATATATTTCGGGAGTTTACTCGTCACCCTGTCAGGTTAACACGTTTTAGGAAATTCTGATGGACATTCTTCACCATTTTATAAACTAAATGAAAAATAATCTGCATGAACGTAATGGTCAGTTGCAACCGTAACAATAATCCTTCATGAGATCATAATGTGTTTCTTCTGAGACACTTTCTGATCATTAATAGTGTAATTCATCCTTATTATAAAGAGCACTGTGTTGTATTAATAATCTGAGCATCTCTTAATAGAGGTATATTTACTGTAAATTGGGATATAGTTGAATGGACTTTTTTTCAACCATGAGTTATTACTTCAGGTATTTTTATACTGAAACCAACTACTTTGAAGACAAGCGCAGCCCATATTATAAAAGCCCATATTATATGTAACCTAAGAAACTCAGGGGAAGGAAAATCCCAGAAGTTTTGGTTGAACATGTTCCATCGTGCTTCAGGAGGTCGTGATGACAAATTTTCTCCTATCTGTACATTTTTTACATTCGTATCGATCATTTAATTTAAAAAATAATCAGAATGTTAATCAGTAATGAAAATAATCACGACCTAAACTGTCATTTGCCCAGACAAATCCAAACCAATATCAGAAGGCAGTTGCTAGATTAGTCATATTTGTGTTAGTCCTGAAATATTAGTTGGTCATTGGTCCGTTGACAGAGAAATTAACTGTGAGCAATTTAAATTCTTCATTTATGTCACCGGTAATGCAGAGACGCCATATTACGCTGTTATAGTGGCTATTCTGTATTGGTATCATTGTAAACATGATATATTTGAGACTGTTAGCCAGTCAGAACCAGCTGTGCTAAGATTCGCTCGACCAACCAATTTTGTCAATTGACTGTTAACGTCACTTTTAAAGCAAAAATGCTCTTAACTCTTATAATGGTCAGCTGATACGCTAACAGAAAATAAATCCTGTACTTGAACTATGATGATTAATTGAATGATTTTTTTAAAAAAAATAATTATTAATTTGAAAGCTGTAAACATTGAGGGGTTCCCACTTCTCCGTTGCTCATTTCATTATTTATTATATTTGGGTTGTTGGTCTGATAAACCAAGACACAAGATGCAGTGTTTCGGCAGGATGGAAAGAAATACCAAGGTACTCCTAAACTGCAGTTTTAGAGGACACTTCAACATATGTATAGAGGACCCGGGAATCAAACTACCAACCTTATGATTAGTGGACAACCCGTTCTGCCATCTGAGCGACAGAGTCCATATCACTGATTTCAATAAGGGACTGACCTGTTCAAGGATTTTTATTTTATTTATTTATTTACATTTCCAGAACATGTGTACATATGTACCAACTTCAGTTGCATTTGGTGCATGTAAGAGAGTTTAGACCAAGCCTGCTCCTCAGCAGTGGTGTGCAATGCAGTCTGGGTAATATTTTAAATTGTCTTTCTCTATCCGTGCTACAGCTTAAAATAAGTGTGTTTCTATAATTGATGTCCATATATTTGCATCTGTCTGACGTTCCATGTCAATCTGCCACCGTTGTGCTCACTGGAATAATTAAGATTTAGGCCAAAGGTTTCCTAGACATGAGAAATAAATCTTATATTAAGGATATTTTAAAGCTTTTTCAAACTATTGCTCTCAACATGTGTGTAACATGACAGCAATCCACTTCCGGACTATTCCTGGAAACAGGGCCATTCGTTCTTCTAGAAATAGGTCACCCAATTTGATATTTTCCTCCATGCGTTCAGCAGTAGTGCGTCCCCTTAGCACACCCATAGACGCACACTCATTCACACACTTTTCAATGCAGCAAAATGCAACAACCTTCTGGAGAAAAACAAAGCGAAAAAGCATTTGCTGTAATATTAACTCTAATATGAACGTGTGCATCCATTGCTATTTTTCAAGGATAATCCCTTTATCTGCTCCTCCTACTGGCTGCTTTCCCTGTGACCTATTTGGAAGCAAATGGTGATTAAATTGTGAATGGGAGCTGAGCATGTCGGCAGCAGGCCGGCACACTAAAGAATTGGGGTCGGGAACAAAGTACTGGTCCGGACCACATTACATTACATGATCATGTCAACTCACCTCAAAATAGGGCTGCAACTAGCCATTATTGACTGATCCACTGATTTTACTTTTTGTGATAAATTTCTTCACCTACACCACCACTCAAAAGTTTGGGGTCACTTAAAAATGAAAGGGACGTTTGTTTTAATTTTGAATAGTCATTTCCTCAGCCATTTTGGTTTCCTCAGAAGGGCTGACCAATCAGCAACCAGGGTCCGTTGAACGAACCAGGATGACGTTGAAGTCAAGCTTATTTTTCTAAATGTATTTGCAGCGGTGGTGGAGTCTCCGGGTATATTGTGGTCGATGCTGACTGCTCCAAGAGTGTCAAAATTAGCCCAAAGGCTACGCCATTACAATGCAACGAGTGGAAAGGATTCCCTGTGGAGGGCATAGGACCGATATATTCATACAGTGAATATGGGTCTAATGTCCTCACGTTCCCACGCAGGTGGAGTCGGATGCCCGTTCGCTCGCCCAAATCTGGTCACTTCTGGCTCCAAAACAACAAGATGGTCATTGTGGTGAGGCTGAATTCGAGGCTTCACCCGACCCTTTCTTCAGTTATTAATACTCGTGCTTTTTCATGTGCACATTATAAATTGGGTTCCTCCTTTTTCACAGAATGGGATGGGTGCAGCTAGCCAGACACCATTTTTCCATTTTGACCCTCTACAATGAGTAAAGCTGCTCTGACTGTTTCCAACATGTGGGCTGCTGGCTCAGCGTCCCGGGCAACAGTCTTTCCTCCACTGACCCACTTGGCCAGTAGATCAAACTTTTACTGGCTATATGTAAACTTTTAGTGGCCCATGAGGCAAAATATTCAAACAACTCTTTTTTCATAACTGGTGATTTATTACACAGATTTGCTTGTTCATGATATAAGAATCAAATTTATAATATCATTTCAGTGACTTTGGATGACCTTGATTATAAACTCTCGTGTCAAAAACTGAATCAATGCAGAGAAATGTCAGTGTTTTCCTGGAGGTGGAGTTTCAGTTGTGGTGGGTGGCGCTCTGGGACATGTTCATGTGGTTCAGAGGGTAACTCTTATTTTCTCTTCTATTTACTGATGTTCCCTAAAAACGTCACTTGCAGACTCCAAAATCACAAAAATGAGTTTAAACTGAATGAAGGCGTTCTTGTGTAATGTTTACCGAGGTGAGACCATCTGATTTTATCGAGCTGGGTGTGTCGGCGACGTTCACGCTGAGCTTCCCCTTCCACCTGTCTTCCTCTGTTTCAGGGTAGATAATCACCAGCATACCGTGTATTTGCTGTTTTCCACCCAGGAGTCGCTGCTTTCTTTCTGCAGCCTCGTACTTTATTCTTCAAGAGCATCTGTACAGATGTTACGCCCTGACACTTAATATCTGATACAGAAATAGTGAAAGCTATTGTCTTGTATTTCTTTGGTCTGTATTTGACTATGTATTAATGTTTTCAATTTGTTGGTGCTGTTTGAGAGGGACAGGTCTTGTCAGCTTATTTTTATATAACGGCAAAAGATTGCGCTGCTGATTTACATAAGAATAGAACAGACTACACATACACTGATATCTGGGTCCAATTACATTTGATAAAATTGGAGTGTTGTGAGTGTTTCTGTGACTTCCTGTACAAATTGATTCTGGAAATGGTCCAACTGAACAAATCTCCATCATATTTTGGGTTTGTTTCTATGGAGCCGTCCATCTTTATATACGGTGGATAGTCAGAACTCTCACAGATATGAGGATCAGAACGTTTTGAGACATTTCCTGTTGCACGTGAACGCTGCGCAGCACCGCGACACGAAGACTCTGGAACCTTTGTGTGGAAGTCCTCCAAGTTTTGTCGCTTGATCAAAATCAGCACCTGAGTTCCACAAGCTTTTGTGAGTAGTGATTTGGGCGCGTCGGCAATTTCTTTACATTCCTGAAACTTGAGCAGAGAGCAAATTAAAGTTTGCGACAAATTATTTGGGAACAGAAAGAAGTAGCGGATCGAGTTGCAGAGAGTAATCAGGGTTTGTGGAGGACCATCGTGTTGTGGGTGAGAAACTTGTGCGTTTTCAGCGGTGCGAGCAGCTGTGTTGTCGTGTTGGGGAACCCGAGTGCCATCGCGCCACCGTTCAGCTCTTTTGCACTAAATGTTTTCCATCACACGACTCTGAACATCACAGTAGAGCTCATTGTAGCACAAGGCTCGTTGCTTATCTGCCATCCACTTCCTGAAACATTTGAAGGGTCTCTGTTGCCGATGAGCGTCCCCCGATGATGTCCCGGACCACCGCTCACCACAACCTGGATCTCAGTTGCTGATTTTAATCAAGTCACAAAACTTGGAAGACGTGCTCAGAGCTGACATGTCCTGCTTCTCGATGAGCTATTTGCATAACGGTAAACTCCTTTCATGAACCCAACCTGAAAATGGGGTAAATCATTTTCACACAAGGTGTATTAAACGTGACTCGGCCTGATGTATTGCTATGTTTTTGCACATCATGTAGTTCCACACGTTCTCTGAAGAAACGTGGCATGTTCCTACAAAGACAAAAAAGCCTCTGTGTTGTCGTGGCAAATTAGTTATTGCATGAACACAGCCTGAGGCTGCGAGCAGGAGTCTTGGCCTGTGTTTCCCTGCACACGGACCGCCGTCATGCAACGACTTTAACTGGAGTATGAATGTGAACGGTGCACATGATGGCAGGTCAGGAAAGATGAATAAAGGGGGGGTCATGGCGGGGTCAGAGAGGGGGGTCATGGCGTCGATGGTGGAAGAGCCCTTTGGAGTTGAGGACTCTGTCCATGCAGCTCACCAGAGGGGGGAGGGGGGAAGGCAGCGGAGGTGTTTGGGAGGTGTGGTGTGTGGAGGAGACAGATGAGGGTGGTGAACTAAACCTGTTAAAGAAACAGTTGAGCTGATTGTTCCTCTCCAGGTTCCCCCTGGTTGTTCCTCTCCAGGTTCCCCCTGGTTGTTCCTCTCCAGGTTCCCCCTAGTTGTTCCTCTCCAGGTTCCCCCTGATTGTTCTTCTCCAGGTTCCCCCTGGTTGTTCCTCTCCAGGTTCCCCCTGGTTGTTCCTCTCCAGGTTCCCCCTGGTTGTTCCTCTCCAGGTTCCCCCTGGTTGTTCCTCTCCAGGTTCCCCCTAGTTGTTCCTCTCCAGGTTCCCCCTGATTGTTCTTCTCCAGGTTCCCCCTGGTTGTTCCTCTCCAGGTTCCCCCTGGTTGTTCCTCTCCAGGTTCCCCCTGGTTGTTCCTCTCCAGGTTCCCCCTGATTGTTCTTCTCCAGGTTCCCCCTGGTTGTTCCTTTCCAGGTTCCCCCTGGTTGTTCCTCTCCAGGTTCCCCCTGGTTGTTCCTCTCCAGGTTCCCCCTGGTTGTTCCTCTCCAGGTTCCCCCTGGTTGTCTCTCTCTCCCCTTGAACCCAGTAATCTCCTTCATACCGGTCCACACCTCCCTCACGTTGTTCTGCTGGAGTTTGGCCTCCAGCTTCCTCCTGTAGGAGTCCTTGCACTCTCTCATCTTCTCCTTCAGGTGGCGCTGCACTCTCCTGAGCTCCTCCCTGTCCCCAGACCTGAAGGCTGCTTTCTTCTTATTAAGAAGAACTTTCAGGTCACTGGTGATCCACGGCTTGTTGTTGGGGAAGCAGTGTCCAGTCCGGGATGGTACGGTGGAGTGTTCACAGAATTTGATGTATTCTGTGATACAGTCCGTCCTGCTGTTGATGTCCTCCCCATGTGGTCCACACAGCACATCTCAGTCCGTGGACTCAAAGCAGATGAACCAATATGAAAGTGTTGTAATCTTTCTACCACAGAGATGATGTTGTTTTGAGGTGGTTTGTCCTCGGACCACCGTCTCAGTTGGAAAAGGGTCCTGTAGATTAGATTAGATTAGATTTAGACTTTATTAATCCCACAGTGGGGAAATGTAGTCGTCACAGCAGCATAGAAACACAAAAAAGTGCACACAATAAGAAGAAATTTACAAATATCTATACATAAAATAAGATAGATAAAAAATAATTATTTTAGAAAAAAATAAGAGCAATGAATAAATACACACACACACAGAGACTATACACAGAAAAATAAATAAAATAAAATAAATAGCCACAGTTTAGGATGAAATCTGTTGCATATTAATATTTCTAGGGATGTGTGCAATTTCTGTAATCTCTGTCTAATCTGAGAATCTAACAGCCCATGATGGATTATATCGGATTAAAGTCAGTTTTAGGTTTTGAAAATGGAGACCTCAAGGACATTAATGGGAAGTTCAAACCTGACAACTCACTCAGCAATCAATGTGTTTTTGAGCTAATCATCCAAAATGATCCACATCAGAGGGTTAAGAAAGTTCTCTGATGCTGCAGGTCCTGGAAATACAAGACAATAACAACGTATGATGGCGACGGCAAGTGCAGTTGATATTTATGGGGAAAAAAGCAGCAAGAGATGCATATGGAAATATTTAGCATTTGAGTCAATGATTGAGACGAGTCTTTCACAACTAACATGACAAAGCAGAAACTGCTCCACGCAAATCATTTATAGCAGCGAATGTTACCTTGTTTCCGTTAACGTAGCAGTGAAAGCGATATTTTTTTAGGTTAACATGAAGGCTAATATTATCTAGTTTTTGCTGACATGGTGGTTTTCTGGTTTTTGTAACGTAGTGGCTGATGTTCTCTCATTTGGAGCAATGTTATCATGTTTTGGTAACAGCAACTAATGCAATGGTTTACATCTCATTTAGGATTAGATTTTGCCAAATGGAGCAGCTAATGATATTTAGTTTTGATTTATACTAAACAAGATATCGTATCTATAATCTTAATTTGGTCAGTACTCTTGTTTTATCACCTGTAATAAATCATTGTTGGAAGAATAGGAAAACCTCCTGTTACTTTAACTTGGGTAGCGTCCATGCGTGGTTACCACGACTACACGCCTACACAGCCGAAGTTAGTTACTTTTGCAATGTAAAGTATTTGTAATGTTGTATTGTAGCTTTTTAGATGAGCGACATTGTTTTTATTATCATGTCGGGTCGCGACCTGCAACTTTAGCTCCTATCTTTACTAGAATTCCAGGAACTTCAATTTCCTCCACCTTGATAATTGTTGGCTGCAAACTACAAGCAAGACGACCCGTTTGCAGCTGCAGGTTTTGGGATTTCGGAAAGAACACAATCATTTCCGACTGGGCTTCCAGCACGGCTTCATTTTTAAACTATCGAAGCAGCCTTTAACCAATCGGTGTCGACCACTATATGTGCTGAAACTCAACAACGGCCGCAACTACAATCAGAAATAAACGCTCCATGTTGCACTGAAGCTTCTCCATCCGGTGCTGCTCGGCCCGTCCAACCTCAGGTCAACAGATTCTAGTCACAGCAAACAGAACAGAAGCTGTGAGCCGTCATCCGAGTCCTCCAGCTCAGACTTTAATGGGAGGAAATCGTCATGACATAATGTTATTCAACCGTGTTGCTCACGTGAAAACAAACCTTTTGCTGATATTCTTTATCAGACGATTATTGACAAAAGTATTTTCACCAAGCAGGAATCCAACCGTCTCGGATGTAATACAAAGTGAACAAAGCATTTGAGCTTTTGTCTTTGTGAGCATTAGTGTGCTGATATTTTAACGTTGAGCTTCACGAGAGGAACTTACTTTCTCCTGCTAATATCTTTCTTTTCTTTGCTCCTTTTTTTCTGGCAGCTTCACACGAGCTAAAAAAACAAACATCTGGTAAACCCTGTTTGGTTGTAAATCCAACTCCTACCTCTCTACTTTCTCAGCTCTGTCACTCTTCTCTGTCCTCCTGTTACTCAACTCCTTTAAAACTGCCTCTACTTTTTCTTTTTACCCCCATCTTTGCCCGTCACCACCCCCCAACTCTTCCTCCTCCTTTTTCTCCCACGCAGCACTGAACAGAGACTTCAGTGTGCGGGTGGCGAGGGGAATGGCAGCAGGATGGGGGGTGGGGGCGGGGGGGGGGTGATGAGGGGGGGGGGGTACTTAAAGCAGGGAGGAGAAGAGCAAAAGGCCAACAACAAAAGCCTTGTTCAGAGGTGTTTGTACGCCATCATGCTCCTCCTGGGAGCCTTTAAAGGAGACTTATTTCCACATAATTACAAAATTAGAAAGTCTTTCACACGGAAGAATCAGGATTGAAATTTCAAAAAAATCTTCAAAAAATGAAATAAAATATGTAGATAATAGAGATATAAAACAACAGTAGAAATAAAATGGGTCAGACTTGTTGGAAATAGAATGAGCAGGTTGCCAGAGGTGAGGTTTGTAAATCCAGCATTGTCTACCTCGGTCACACAAAACTAGTTTCTCATTGGATTTCATGTCCAATGTTTTCCACATTTAGCCACATACGTCTGTTGAAGTGTGTTTAACATGAGCCCCTACAGGCCGAGGGGGTTCACCGGTGATGTCATTCTTTAAAAAAAAGACATTGACTCAATGACGTTAACAAAATAACATACCAGTTATAGAAACCTTTTATGGTCAGTTTATATGCTTTACTTGTAAATTAAATAGTTAATTGCAAGTGTAAGAAAAATCTTCAGTTTTTTCCACTTAAATAAAGAGATCCATTATTACCTTAATAAAGGAGCACCAGAACGCTTCAGATGGTCGAGCAGGTCGGCTGCTAGTTGAATGGGAGGCAGGTTGATTCTTGCCAAAGTGTTCCTGGGCGAGACACTAAACCCAAGTTAACATTTGTTGTAAACTGTTTTACTCACTGGTCCAAGCATGAAGAGCACAGAGGGCAATTATTGAGAAGGTGAACGATTTATTTCCAAAACACAGTGAGCAATATTTACAGCGTGTCTTCAGTCTGGACCAAAGGGCCAAAGCAACAAACTAAACCCACCAACATCATTTCTATATTTAAAGCCTCAGAACAAAAAGACATCCTGGAAGCCTGAGTCTCTAAACCTCATACAAACACATGGAAAGCTGAAGATCCTTCAGTTGTTGCTGCTTCTGCTAATTAACAAAGATCCTCTCAGAAACTAAAGCAGTCACTGTCAGGGACATCGGTGCAATGCAAAAACACAAGGCTGATGTGGCTGTAACACCTGCTCAGGTAAAAAGGCTGTAAATACGTGAAGTCCATTTACCTCCTCAGAGGGACGAATGGAGCCCCTGACACCAGAAAGACTTGATATTTAATTATCTGAAGGGAGTTTATTGGAGCCGGCGCCCCTCAGTAGTTTTACACTTTAAAGTAAAACTTCTCAGTGACAATGTTAAATATCTCCATCCATGACTCTATGGTATGGGTGAGATTTCTTTCCTCAGTGGATCTGTTGCTGCAGTTCAATTCAATTCAACTTTATTTCTATAGCACCAAATCACAACACAGGTTGTTTTATGGCACTTAACACATTAAAGTCGTTACAGCAAGACTTTACAATATTATACAGAGAAACCAATAATTCAACAATTCAACAATTCCCACATAAGCTAGGAGAGAAAAAACTCCTCTTTAAGGGAGAAAAACCTCCAACAGAGGGAAGAAAAACTCCCTTTAACAGGAAGAAACCTCCGACAGAACCAGGATCAGAGGTGGAGAACATCTGTTAACAGAACCAGGATCAGAGGTGGAGAACATCTGTTAACAGAACCAGGATCAGAGGTGGGCGGAGCATCTGTTAACAGAACCAGGATCAGAGGTGGAGAACATCTGTTAACAGAACCAGACTCAGAGGTGGGCGGAGCTTCTGTTAACAGAACCAGGATCGGAGGTGGGCGGAGCATCTGTTAACAGAACCAGGATCAGAGGGGGGCGGAGCATCTGTTAACAGAACCAGGATCAGAGGTGGGCGGAGCTTCTGTTAACAGAACCAGGATCGGAGGTGGGCGGAGCATCTGTTAACAGAACCAGGATCAGAGGGGGGCGGAGCATCTGTTAACAGAACCAGGATCAGAGGTGGGCGGCCATTTGCCTTGACCGGTTGGGGTGAGAGGAGAGCAGAGAGAGAAAAGGACAGCATAGAGATAGAAGAGAAGAACTGTTGGTGGAGACGACAATCACAGAGCAGAGACATGCAGCTCCATGACGGGACATCTGGAAAAGAAAGAACAGAAACTACACGAGTGAAGGAACTGAATGGAGACAACAGATAATAAGAAGAAACTATGGGAGAGAAGAAGATGGTGAGGTATGAGTCAGTTAAAGAGTAGGAGGAAAGAAAAGAAGATCAGCATGTAACGAGGTCCTCCAGCAGCCTCGGCCTATAACAGCATAACTAAGGGTTGGTTCAGGTCTACCTGAGCCAGCCCTAACTATAGGCTTTATCAAAAAGGAACGTTTTGAGTCTAATCTTAAAGCTAGAGAGGGTTTCTGCCCCTCCAACACAAACTGGGAGCTGGTTCCACAGGGGAGGAGCCTGAAAACTGAAGCTCCGCCTCCCATTCTACTTCTGGAAACTCTAGGAACCACAAGTAGACCAGCGTACTGAGAGAGAAGTGCTCTGCTAGGATTATATGGTTCTATAAGATCTCTAAGATATGATGGAGCCTGGTCATGTAGAGCTTTGTAAGTCATCAAGAGAATTTTAAATTCTATTCTTGATTTCACAGGAAGCCAGTGAAGAGAAGATAAAACTGGAGAAATATGATCTCTCTTGCTAAATCCTGTCAGTACTCTTGCTGCAGCATTTTGGATCAGCTGCAGGTTTTTAATGAGTAATTTGGACATCCTAACAACAAGGAATTACAATAATCTAGTCTAGAAGTAACAAACACATGAATGAGTTTTTCTGCGTCACGCTGAGGAAGGATTTTCCTGATTTTATTAATATTACGTAGATGAAAGAAGGCAGTTCTGGAGATTTGTTTTATATGGTGTCTAAAGGACAAATCCTCATCAAAGATGACTCCAAGGTTCCTCACAGTTTTACTGGAGGCCAAGACAACGTCATCTAGAGTAACTACGTGATTACAGAAAGAGTTTCTGAGGTGTTTAGGACCAAGTACAAGAACTTCTGTTTTGTCTGAATTTAGAAGCAGGAAGTTTTTGGTCATCCAGGCCTTTATGTCTTTTAGACAGGCTTCAAGTTTTACTAACTGATTAGTTTCATCTGGTTTTATAGAAAGATATAGCTGAGTGTCATCTGCATAACAATGGAAGTTGATGCAGTGCTTCATGATGACATCTCCTAATGGAAGCAAGTACAAAGTAAAAAGTATTGGGCCTAACACTGAGCCTTGTGGAACTCCATAACTAACTCTTGTTTGTCTGGAAGATTCATTGTTGACATGGACAAACTGGAATCTATCTGATAAGTAGGATTTGAACCAGTCTAATGCAGTTCCTTTAATCCTCGTAACGTCTTCTAATCTCTGTAATAAGATCGTATGATCAATCGTATCAAAAGCAGCACTGAGGTCCAGAAGAACAAGTATAGAGACGAGTCCATTATCTGAGGCTAATAAAAGGTCGTTAGTAACTTTCACCAGAGCTGTTTCTGTGCTATGATGAACTCTAAAGACTGAAAATCTTCAAACAGATCATTCCTTTGTAAATGATCACAAAGTTGATTTGCAACAACTTTTTCAAGGATTTTAGAAATAAACATCAGGTTGGAAATTGGTCTGTAGTTTCATAAAACAGCTGATCAAGAGTCGTCTTTTTAAGTAAAGGGTTAATTACAGCCACTTTAAAAGCCTGCGGTACATAGCCGGTTACAATAGATAGGTTGATCTGATCTAATGTGGAAGTATTAATTAAAGGGAAGACTTCCTTAAAAAGTTTAGTTGGGATGAGATCTAACAGACAGCTAGAGGATCCAGATGAAGAAATAATTCTAGTTAACTCAGAGAGCTCAACAGGAGAGAAATGTTCCAAGTTTACATCTGGTCCTACAGTTGCTTTCAGGGCTGCTGTACTTAACATCACATCAGTGATGGTGTCAGGAAGGGTCGACCTGATTCTCTCTCTGATAGTAAGAATTTTATTAGTAAAGAAGTTAATGAAGTCATTACTGCTGAGAGCAGTTCAGTTCAGCAGTTGTTATTATCCAGAACCTACATCAACTAACCTTCATAAGACAAACAGTTCGCATCATATTCAGACATCAAGATACCAAGTTATCTGTTCTCATCACAGCCCTATCCACATCTCAGACTGTTCATACGTATCTGTTTTACAGCCCGTCTATTAACCTCATTTTTCAAAATTGCAATAAAACAAACTTTATCTGTTTAGATTAGATTAGATTAGATTAGATTAGATTAGATTAGATTAGATTCAGACTTTATTAATCCCACAGTGGAGAAATTGAGTTGTCACAGCAGCATAGAAACACAAAAAGGTGCACACAGTATCAAACAATTTACAAATACGTGTACATAAAATAAGATAGGTACAAAATTAATATATTATAAAAAAAATTTAAAAAAAAGCAATGAATGAATACACACACGCCGACTATATGCACAAAAAACTAATACAAATAATAAATAAATACAGCTTGGGATGAATGGAAAAGTGTCAGGTGCTCTGAAATGAAATGAACAGTGCGTTTCACTTTGTCTCCCCCAACTGCTGTGTCCCTCAAGCAGTCATCTTAACAGCTGCATCAACTTCACCAGCTGCAACATGGAATAACTTTAAATACACCTCAGGAGGAAGTCGGGGGGGGGTAAAGCCCACAGGAATGCCAGTAAACTACTGCAGTGTTTATCTGGCCCCAACTTTACGGTTTAATCGAGGTCGTGGGGCTCTTCAGTCTCGTAATGGGATCCAGCTCGACGCCCGTTCACCGGCTCAGTGATCTCAGCTGTCAGTCAGCCGTCAGACTCTCGGTGTTTGTTGGAAGAAATGCTCTCAGTCATGTTTTCATCTCTTTAGAAGGGATACCAACGCACACACACAAAATCTATTTCATGCCTTTCAAGATTTAAATGCACCAAATTGTTCATTTTGGATGAAGATGAACAAAAAGAAAATTAGGAATGAGATGGGGAATATGTGTGTGTATTTATATGTGTATATATATATGAATGTGTTTTGACAGTCACATTGATGTGACTCAACTTCCTTTTCGAGACAAAAAGGAAGTTGATTAAATCCTGGAGTTTTAGGGTGAAGACGGTAAGGTTTAAGCTTTGGGCTTGCCAACATGCCAACATCACTGCAACAACACGTTCCTGTAGATACATGCTGC
Source organism: Embiotoca jacksoni (assembly GCF_022577435.1). NCBI lineage: Eukaryota > Metazoa > Chordata > Actinopteri > Embiotocidae > Embiotoca > Embiotoca jacksoni. The sequence continues at coordinate 681,793 of NW_027185428.1, forward strand.
ACAACATCAGGAGAATACGTCCTCTTCTCACTCAGAAGGAGGTCCAGGTTCTGGTCCAGGCTCTGGTCCAGGTTCTGGTCCAGGTTCTGGTCCAGGATCTGGTCCAGGTTCTGGTCCAGGCTCTGGTCATCTCACGTCTAGACTACTGTAACTCCCTCCTGTCAGGTCTACCTGTTAGTACCATCTGACCTCTGCAGTTCATCCAGAATGCCGCAGCTCAACTTTAACTTCCTAGATTCACTCACACTACTTCGCTCCTCCTCCTCCTCCTCCTCCTCCTCTTTCTCCTCCTCCTCCTCTGTCCTGGCTCCTAAATGGTAGAATGAGCTCCCCACCGACATCAGGACAGCAGAAACTCTGAACATCTTCCACCACAAACTAAAAACACACCTCTTCAGACTTTACCAAGTGAATGAAACACACATATGTGGGTGTGTACTTGATCTAAAACCAGGTAAGTAGTGTAAGTATAATGTAATTTTTGCTACACACATCATCTTTGAGATGAGGGCCGTTGTTTGCACTGCACATAAAGCATCAGATTTCTTTCATCTGGTGACGAAGCCAGCCGTTGGTTGTTGATCTGTAGGTGAGCCGTCTGATTGGTGCGTCGCTCTCAAAGGACTGTGTAGTCCAATAATATGATAACTCTACCTGAAAGGGAAAGGAATTGCTTCATGTCATTAGTAAACAGCTTTTATGTATATTATCGCCACCTTCTGGCTGTAGTGTTGTGTAATTACCAGGTGCTGGTAAAAAAAAAAGAAGGAAAATCTATTTTAAAATCTATTTTTGATCATAGACTATTTGAAAATTTGAAATCACGAGCCCTCTCGAACATAAAAATGTTGAAATAAGTCTGAGTGTGAGTCAATGTATAGTCCTCTGAAATCAGGCACTCCACTTCTAATATCCACATTCACAATGTTTGGACTTGCCTCCCATATTGGGGCAAAACCCATAAGGTACATCAGTACATATTTTGGTGAACACTGTGTTTATGATCCGGCTGCACCAACTGAATAGTCAATATAATGTCCTGTGAATAGATGGAAGCATGACTGTGTGTTGGGGGGGGCTGCACATGGCCACGCCCCTCTGCGAACAGACACTCTTTGTGAACACAGGAAGTATGGTGATGGTTGCAGGAATGTCCAGCCAGACCTGTTAGAAAAAACAATACAAAACTCCACCAAACACACAAACTGCTCAGCGGTGACGGCACGCTTTACACCTCTGATGGTGAGGAAACGGATACCATGGAAACCTGAATGAAACATAGGGCACACGCTTGGAAGCATTCAGAGAGCTTACAAAGTCCTCAAAAGGTGTCGTTTTAATAGTGAGACATATTCAAGGAATTTTAAAGCAAAAAATGTCATCATTTTGCTGGTTCCAGCTCATTTCATTGGAATATTTTCTTCTTTTCTTTGGCACATATGGAATAAAATAGCAAATGTGATTACGCCTCCGTGGCCTGAGGGACCTTGTCTAGCAGTTTTCACGAATGAAAAATCTGTTAATTGAGAAAAAAAAATCATAGTATTAATCTATAATCAGTGTTAGGGAGTCAACAGTTACATGTGATGGAGTTATGTAATTAAACTGATGGATTAATGTAAGAATAATCTGTTACAGTTACTGAGAAAATATGTTGGCTAAATTACTTTCACTATTCAAAGTGTTGGTGATTACAAAGAGGTTACATCGTTTCTTTTTGGTAAAAAAAAAAAAAAAGAAGCTTGTATTCAGTCTATAATTTTCATTCCATTTAAAATATTTGTCAGAAAAGTAATCAAGTCATCATAGTTACATTACTGTCAACACATTTGGTGAAATGCCGTCACATCACCTTTAAAGCAGGAGTTGGTCTTTGTGCCACCAAACACATGAATATAACGGCATTATGATGTTGATTGATTGACAGCAATTGTAGAGACGAGACGTAGTGACGAGATAGCAGAGTGTTTGGGAGGAAGTACCACGATGATATGTTGGATTTATTAGTTATAGTGAGTGTGGTGACGGATTGTGCTCAAATTCGGGGTCAGCAGGATACGGACCACCTCGGAACCAAGTTGGCACCCTTTGGTCACTACTGTGCAAAAAAATGGTCGCAAGTGACGTCACCAGCGTCACCGAGCACTCAGCTGCTTCCTGTGGTTGCTGACACGCTAGCCACCCGTCCGTCCACCAAAACATCTTCCTGCTTAAAAACGCCCTCTGTTACTGACGTGCTGATACAACGTGATCAGAGGAACACATGGAGGTGGTTCGTGAGAAAAAGACATTTTCAACATGTCATATTTTCAAAAACGGTGTTTCAATATCTTGCAGATATTGTGGTCTTCAATGAGCTTCACATCATAATTGCACAAAAGGACAAGGAGCACAAACACACACACGGTGTATGTGTTGTATACATGTGTTGCTGTGTGTGTTGCCTTATTGTGTCTTAAAGAACTTACCAGAAGAATTATACAAATAATTGTCAGTTTTTTCCTGAACTTTTTCCTATAGCTTCATGTTAAAAACAAAATTAAACAAAAATGTGTATAAATCATAATACTAAATTTCAGTTTTGTGATCATATCAAATCAGGAGAGCATGTTGTTCTGGTCCTAAAAGATATGTGTGTATGTGTGTTACGTGTCGAGTTGGTGGCGACATCTGTTTTTCTATAGGATTTGTATTGTTTAATGATTATTGACAAATGGTTTTAGCTTTATGAATGAAGCTGTATAATAATACAGTATTTCAATGCAGCCACAGTGGGAGCGCAGTTTTGTTGTAGGAAGGAAGAACGGACTTTGTGAAGAGCTTGTATATAATGTAGTATAATGTATAATGAGAAGCCATGTGTTGGTGCAGGTAGCCGCCCTACAGTCCAGTACGTGGCCTCGCTGTCCGAGCTGCCTCTGGCCCTGCAGCCCTACTACACGCAGGGCTACGTCCTGACCGCCCTGCACCCCATCATCCTGTCTGTGGGCCGGATCCGCTCACTGCCCTTCAGCCTGCTCTACCGCGCCATCCTGACCCGTCCCAGACCCAGGTACACCGATCCCAACCCACTAAACAAGAACCCTGGAATGAGGCTCTTATTTGAAAATGACCTGTTAAATACTTTTCTTCTTGTAATCGCCGTCCGTGTAAAAGAAACATTCTTGCCGGTCTGCAGTACCCCTCATTCAACATCATGCTGTCTTGTAATGAGATGAATGATAGATGAAGTCAGATGCATATTTAATGCAGTAGCCTGATGGGAGGTCAGACTGGTGTGCCTGGAAGACTGGAAGACCATGTTTTGGTTTGACTTGAGTCGGCTACGATGTCTGGATGTCTAGAAATCCACCCGACAACAGGGGTCTTTCAGCCAATGAGGAGGAGTCATGTCGGATCTCCTGAGATTTGATAGGTTGGGATACTGTAACTATGATAGCCATTTTATCTGTGACATCAACTATGACTAAGACCACGCCAGTAGATCAGGGTATTAGTGCCTACTTTGTTCACCTGTATGCAACCGCCGTATCTCCTGCTGAGTCTGATTTATTTGTTGGTGTCTGCAGCTCTGTCGCAACGGCAGTATTGTCAAACCGGGTACTGCTGATGAGTCTCACTGGTGTTTAACAGCTGTCTTTGTGGGTCTTTTTTCAGTAAACAGAAGGCGTCCATGTGTCACAACGTGCCCGTGCTGAGGGTGGAGGAGTGGCCTTTACCTGGAGACTCACTGACGGGCGACACTGTCAGAGCACTCATCGACAGGGTTAGTCATGTTCACTGCAGCTTCAATATAGATGTTAATGTAGTCCATTAGTCCCCAAACAGGGGATCAAGACCCCTAAAACACTTCCAAGACTTTAAAAGGGAGAGGTCACTAGATAATTAAAGCAAAAATATGAAGAAATAAACCTTAAATACTTTCATCTTTTCAGTCTTTTGAGATCCTTAATTGAGTGGAACGCTTATAACTGAAGGAAAATGTTGGATATTTTCACCCCGCTGGGCCTCGAGACTACTTAGAATAAACACAACATTAGATATTTTCACATCATTTAAACTTCTTATTTGCTTTTGATTCAGGTTCTTTTCTTTTTCCTGCAGGTGAACAGCAGTGCGCGAGGGGGCGTTCGATTTGTCGGATCCGTCCTCCAGCAGGTGAGCGGGATCACTAACGGCCGGGTGCACAGTCCAAAGAAAGGATATCACTCCCCCCCACATACACCTCCTGGAACTCCACCTGGAGACAGAGAACTGGACAACAACACCTACAGTCCTGGTAAGACATTTCGTTAGGTAGTGCTTTGATTGGCCGGAGGTGAACCTGTGGCCACATCTATAGCCAATCAGTGTTCATGAACAATATAAATGTTATATAAATTATTCTGAACCAGTCTGCCACCTCCATCATGGCTTCCTCTAGACTTGAGGCTACTAGTGTTTTTCCACTCCTGGGCTCCGAGCTGTGCTCCTCTGGACTCATTGGCCTGTCAGTACCACCAGGGGGCACTCTCCATGCGCGTTTCCAGAAAGGGCCATGTGGTCAGCTCCCTGGAGGCTGATTGGCTGGAGCTGACTGCTGCGTACTACCGCAAAGGGTGGTCACTGGTGGACTCCTTCGTGTATTGGGACACACCGACAGGTTAGTCTGATGGGTCACTGTTTCATCCAGCAGCATTTATCACTGGAAGCAGTTTGTTGCACAGGTAGAGCAATGTTTTCGAGTGAAACCGGTCTGCCCACCTGAAAACCATGAAGTGGACGCACATTCAGAGCAAAGCTCGCGCCAAGGTGTGGTGGTCATTCGACTGAAGTCTTACGAAGAGTCACAATGTTCGATTGTACAAGTAAAAACTGGTTTTGTTGTTGTGGATTTTGAAAATGACATCACGGGAGTTTCATGCAGCTTGATGGGGGTACTGTTAGCAGTGGTAAAACGAAATCCAGAAAAGCACCTGATGCTAAAAGCAAGAACGGTCAAGTAGAGTACAGCTGGTACCATTGGTGGAAACGCCACTGTCGCGTTTATCTCTGTGAAGGTTTGAGCAAATAAGAATATTATTAATTTGATTCCATCACTCTAAATATGGTCTGAACCACTGTGGTATCACTGCAACAATCAACTATCCATCATTTATTTAACCAATCTAAAACCAAGTTCAAAGTCGGGTCCAAAACCAGGTCCAGAATCAGTTCCGAATCTGAATAATCTCTAAAACCAGTTTAAGATAAGGTCCAAAATCAAATTCAAAACCAGAACCCCAAAAGTCTGAAGCCACTCAAATATCAGGTCTAAAACCATGTTGTAAACCACTCTAACTATAGTATGAAACCATGTTCTAAACCAGTCTAACTATAGTATAAAACCATGTTGTAAACCAGTCTAACTATAGTATAAAACCATGTTGTAAACCAGTCTAACTATAGTCTGAAACCATGTTGTAAACCAGTCTAACTATAGTATGAAACCATGTTCTAAACCAGTCTAACTATAGTATAAAACCATGTTCTAAACCAGTCTAACTATAGTCTGAAACCATGTTGTAAACCAGTCTAACTATAGTATGAAACCATGTTCTAAACCAGTCTAACTATAGTATAAAACCATGTTCTAAACCAGTCTAACTATAGTATAAAACCATGTTCTAAACCAGTCTAACTATAGTATGAAACCATGTTCTAAACCAGTCTAACTATAGTATGAAACCATGTTCTAAACCAGTCTAACTATAGTATAAAACCATGTTGTAAACCAGTCTAACTATAGTCTGAAACCATGTTGTAAACCAGTCTAACTATAGTCTGAAACCATGTTTTAAACCAGTCTAACTATCGTATAAAATTATGTTCTAAACCAGTCTAACTATAGTATGAAACCATGTTGTAAACCAGTCTAACTATAGTATAAAACCATGTTGTAAACCAGTCTAACTATAGTATAAAACCATGTTCTAAACCAGTGTAACTACAGTCTGAAACCACGTTCTAAATCAGTCTAACTATATTATAAAACCATGTTCGAAACCAGTCTAACTATAGTCTGAAACCATGTTGTAAACCAGTCTAACTATAGTATAAAACTATGTTGTAAACCAGTCTAACTATAGTCTAAAACCATGTTCTAAACCAGTTCAAAATAAACCATGTTTTATCTAAAACTAGAGATGATTTCTGGCAGGAGCATTTTTTTGAAGACAAGGCTATAGATGCACAAATTATTAGATGTTTTTTTTTTTATTTTACCAAAAATGTGTCCCAGATAATACAAAACTAGTCCAAAATCTGGTGCAAAACCACTTCAATCCAGTCTGAAATTCACAAAACTGTGACAAGTTCTCCAAATTCTGTGATGTTTCCTGACATTGGACAGATGACTCCAAATATAGCAGAGGAAGAGAGAAGCCAAAACAGGAAGTGACTGATTTTTGTGTGTATATGTAATGTATCTTTTTTTTTTTTAAATTAGAGATATAATTCAAATAGTAGTTCACGGGACATTCTAAACTCTGGTTATGTCAAAAAACATTTCAATATTCCTGGATTATGTAAACAATTATTTCTTTGTCTGTAACCGTCCGTATATATTTTTGGTGAAAACGTGGCATGTTTCAAACAATCCATTTGTAATCCTGTCAAGTCTTTTTAATGCAAGTCAAATAAACTCTGAATGCATGTTTTGGGGTTCAGAATGAATGTGGGATGATCAAACAGTGTGAAGTTATGGAAAAGTATATATCTATAATATATATCCATAGCATACAGTGGGTACGGAAAATATTCAGACCCCTTTAAATTTTTCACTCTTTGTTTCATTGCAGCCATTTGCTAAAATCAAAAAAGTTCATTTTATTTCTCATTAATGTACACTCAGCACCCCATCTTGACAGAAAAAAACAGAAATGTAGAAATTTGTGCAAATTTATTAAAAAAGAAAAACTGAAATATCACATGGTCATAAGTATTCAGACCCTTTGCTGTGACACTCATATTTAACTCACATGCTGTCCATTTCTTCTGATCCTCCTTGAGATGGTTCTACTCCTTCATTGGAGTCCAGCTGTGTTTAATTAAACTGATTGGACTTGATTAGGAAAGGCACACAGCTGTCTATATAAGACCTTACAGCTCACAGTGCATGTCAGAGCAAATGAGAATCATGAGGTCGAAGGAACTGTCCAAGGAGCTCAGAGACAGAATTGTGGCAAGGCACAGATCTGGCCAAGGTTACAAAATCATTTCTGCAGCACTCAAGGTTCCTAAGAGCACAGTGGCCTCCATAATCCTTAAATGGAAGAAGTTTGGGACGACCAGAACTCTACCTAGACCTGGCCGTCCAGCCAAACTGAGCAAACATGGGAGAAGAGCCTTGGTGAGAGAGGTAAAGAAGAACCCAAAGATCACTGTGGCTGAGCTCCAGAGATGCAGTAGGGAGATGGGAGAAAGTTCCACAAAGTCAACTATCACTGCAGCCCTCCACCAGTCGGGGCTTTATGGCAGAGTGGCCCGACGGAAGCCTCTCCTCAGTGCAAGACATATGAAAGCCCGCATAGAGTTTGCCAAAAAACACATGAAGGACTCCCAGACTATGAGAAATAAGATTCTCTGGTCTGATGAGACCAAGATTGAACTTGTTGGCGTTAATTGTAAGCGGTATGTGTGGAGAAAACCAGGCACTGCTCATCACCTGCCCAATACAATCCCAACAGTGAAACATGGTGGTGGCAGCATCATGCTATGGGGGTGTTTTTCAGCTGCAGGGACAGGACGACCGGTTGCAATTGAAGGAAAGATGGATGCGGCCAAGTACAGAGATATCCTGGAAGAAAACCTCTTCCAGAGTGCTCTGGACCTCAGACTGGGCCGAAGGTTCACCTTCCAACAAGACAATGACCCGAAGCACACAGCTAAAATAACAAAGGAGTGGCTTCGGAACAACTCTGTGACCATTCTTGACGGGCCCAGCCAGAGCCCTGACCTAAACCCAATTGAGCATCTCTGGAGAGACCTGAAAATGGCTGTCCACCAACATTCACCATCCAACCTGACGGAACTGGAGAGGATCTGCAAGGAAGAATGGCAGAGGATCCCCAAATCCAGGTGTGAAAAGCTTGTTGCATCATTCCCAAGAAGACTCATGGCTGTACGAGCTCAAAAGGGTGCTTCTACTCAATACTGAGCAAAGGGTCTGAATACTTATGACCATGTGAT
>NW_027185428.1:695000-737500 GCF_022577435.1 Embiotoca jacksoni
TGTTGCAGTGATGTTGGCAGTAAGAGAGAGTTGACTGTCGAGTGTCTCCGAGGTTCTTATCAGTCAGGGTCGGGATAACAGAGTTGTTGAAGGTAGTAGTCAGGTCGAGGGTGGGAGAGTCTTTCTCTGGAAGGAAGAGCAGGTCGGTCTTGTGGAGGTTGATTTCCAGGTGGTGTGAGGACATCCACTGAGAGATGTCAGTCAGACAGGCAGAGATTCATGCTGCTACCTGTGTTTCAGATCGGGGAAAAGAGAGGATCAGTTGGGTGTCATCAGCATAGCTGTGGTAGGAAAAGACATGCGAGTGAAGGACAGAGCCGAGAGAGTTGGTGTACAGAGAGAAGAGGAGGGGACCCGGGACGGAGCCTTGAGGGACACCAGTAGTGAGAGGACAAGGTTCAGACACAGATCCTCTCCAAGTTACCCGGTAGGTGAGGTCGTTGAGGTAGGATGAGAACAGGGAGAGAGCAGAGCCTGAGACACCGAGGTCCTGAAGGAGGAAAGAAGGATCTGGTGGTTCACTGTGTCAAATGCAGCAGAAGGTCTAGAAGGATCAGGACAGAGGACAGAGAGGCTGCTTGAGCAGTGTGAAGCTGCTCAGAGACAGAAGGAGGACCGTCTCTGTTGAGTGGTCTGTTGAAACCAGACTGGTGGTCAAGAAGGTTATTATGGTGGAGATAGGAGGAGAGTTGGTTAAAGATAGCTCGCTCCAGAGTTTTGGAAAGAAATGGAAGAAGAGAGACGGTCTGTAGTTGTTTACTTCAGACGGGTTGAGGGAGGGTTTCTTCAGGAGAAGGTTCACTCTCTCCTTCAGAGAGTTCAGGAAACAGACCGTTGACAGAGAAGTGTTGATGAGATGGAGAGAAAAGGAAGAAGGTCAGGAGCAATAGACTGGAGAATGTGAGATGGGATGGGGAGGGGGGAGGGTGGAGGTTACCAAGGTAACAACTTGATTGGGAGACGGGGGTGAAAAAGGAAAGTGAAGGGGATGAAGATGAAGATGACGGACATGTAGTTATAGAAGCTGGATTATAAAATGAGGAGCGTATGTCATCTATCTTTTTAGTAAAGTAGTTGACAAAGTGGCTTGATGGAAGGAGGAGGGATGAGGGGGGGGTAAGGAGGTTGGAGAAGATGGAGAAGATGGAGAAGATGGAGAAGAGCTTTTTGGGATTGGAAAATGAGGATTGAATTCTGGTTTGGTAGAAGGAGCTTTTGGTTGCAGAGATAGAGGAGAGGAGAGAGGAGGAGGACAGAGAGGAGGAGGAGGGAGATAGGAGGGAGAGAGGGAGTGAATGTTGTGACTGACAGGTCCAGAGTCTGTTGATGTGGTCAGGTTGTCAGTTTGAGAGAGTCAGAGATAAAGAAGTGGTCGGAGACATGAAGTGGAGTTACAGTGAGGTTAGATGTGGAGCAGTTTCTGGTGAAATATAGTCCAGGTGGTTCCAACCTTTGTGAGGAGGAGGGGAAGGACTGAGGGAGACAGCAAAGGAAGACAGGAAGAGCACAAGGTCAGATGACTTCTCAGTCTGGATGTTAAAGAAGGACAAGTGGAGGACCATTTTCTGGGACATTTAACAGGAGGACGTCTGACTGACAGTCCAGAGTCCTCCTGTGACGAGGTGTTGGGTATGAGTGGAACGGGTGGGACAGATAACAGAGGAAAGGTTACGGTGTTGGTGTGAACGAGTGAGAGGCCTGTAGTATCTACGAGTAGATATACGCACAGGGACGGAAAGTACACACATACTCAGATAGTAGTAGTTATACTCAGTGTCCCCCGAAGACTCCAAGGAAAGACTCCTTTGTCTTTAACCTCCGAGTCTTCAGAGACTCCAACGAAAGACTCATTTGTCTTTCACCTCCGAGTCTTCAGAGACTCCAACGAAAGACTCCTCTGTCTTGATCCTGAGAGTCTATTATCTATCTTCAGATGGTCTGGTGTATGTATTCACTGAGGAAAACTAACCGATAGTATTTTACAATCCAGCTGCACATGCTGTTTTATATCGATTATATCCATATCTGTCATCAATTAGTGTGACATTGGTGGCTAGGCAACAACAAGGCTAACAACAACTCAGTTAACTAAGGACTGTAATACAAGGGATGCAAAAGATTATTGTCAGTAGAAGACAATAACGATGATATTGAGAGCTGGTGGTTTATAGTGGTGGTAATATGCTAACTTTGAGGATATTATCGACTTTATAGTTGGTCAACTGACATTTGAAGCAGGTGTAGTGAACTTCATACTGAGAGGAGAAAGCCTGTTATGCTGCGTTGTCTCTTTATATCAACCATCAGTGATGTCATCAACCATCAATGATGTCATCAACCATCAGTGATGTCATCAACCATCAGTGATGTCATCGTTGGTTTGTGAACATTATGAATCCTCCAGTTCAGATTCTGTCCTTCACCATCTTTGCTAGTTCGGAGCGGTTTGGAGCAGGAAGTGACCATATTTGGACGAGCTGGGGGAGGAGCCAGAGGTGGATCTGACCGATCTGATTGGAAACCTGACGATACTACGTCCCGCCCACCGATAGCTGTAACCTCAGACCTGTCACTCAAACAGACACGCCCCCAAAAACTAATCTTTTTGAAACTTATTTTATGATTGATGACAGATTATTTTCAGATAATTTAGCAAATGACATACAGAAAACTTATGGAAATTTTTTATTGAGTGTATTTGATGAGAGAAGTTGAATGGGAGTCTATGGAGCCGGAGGCTTTTTGGAGCCGACCTCTAGTGGCACTCGCTGGTATTGCAGCTGAAGACACTTCTGGATCAGAACCATTTTACAGACCTGAAGCTACAAACTCTTATAAAGTCGAGGGTCTATATATAAACTTATCTCATACACACAAATGGTATCTCGTGTGCACGATTTATTTATTTTTCCTCTGTATGGGCTCCGTGACGACCTTTATGACGCCGGTTCAGATATTGACAGTTGTGCCCCGAGGTGTCGTCGAGCTAACTCCTGGCTATTTTGTAGAAAACAGTAAAGCCAACAAAAAACCCTCAAACAAATCCAAACTTTTCACTGGTACGCCCTGAAGATGTTGTGAGCTAACAGCGATGATGTCTCCCGTCTCCTCGTCTCCAGGCCTTGTCGGTGTCCAGTCACTCTGGAAGTTGGGCGGTCAGCAGCCCCGACCCTCCGGAGGATCTCTCTCCTGCTGCAGGAGGCATCGGGGGCTTCCCGGTGTTCGGAGGGGGGTACCTAGACACCCTGTCCCACCTGGAGGAAGGTGGCTTTGAGCAGGAGGAGGGGAAGGCCGAGGTCACCTGTATGTAAGCAGGAAAACAGGCAGACGCAGATGCTGTTTTGTCCCCGAGAGAAAAAGACAAGATCTTGGAAAGCTACACATCAACTTTGATGACCTTTTCCTTTTAACAGACTTTAACATAGAAGAGCTCAGCACTTTTTAAATGTTTTTATTGAAGCTATTGTGAGAATAAGGTTTTATTTTGACGTGGATCACTTTGCACACATTTCAATCTGTTTCTTGATCAGTTCAGGTGCTCATGGGACATTTCTTTCACTACTGTAAAGCACACAAAAGATGTAAAACACCACAAGTGAAAAGAAGGCAAAGAGGCTCCACTTCTTCCTTCTGGTTTTTTCACCTTTTCATCACCTTCTCTACCTTTGGAGGTGATGTGAGTCAGGCAGCTCTTCTCCTGAATCTGTCAAGTTGGTACTGATGTCTCAAGTGGAATGGCGGAGGCGGTGCGTTTGTACGGTTTAACAGTATTTCTGACATTTTACAGCTATCCTTCTTAAAATAGGTGTTGCTTAACCATTTGTATTATTTGCCCGTCAAACCTGCAGCTCTGACTTGGTTAATACTCCAGCTACCTGGAAGTTGTGTGCAAACAAGGCAAAAATATTCTGAAACGATGGCAACTGTATTTTTTAAGGAGGATTCCTGCAATTTTACACATCAATCTATTTGTAGATGTTAGGAAGTATTATTGTAATGAGGTTAGCCGCGACACCTGATTCTCTCATTCTTTCTTTAGAATGAAGGAAATCGTTCTTTGCTGAGTTACTGAAATCCTAATCGGCGGTGTGCTCCTTCAACGTTGTGGAAGAGGCCCGTTGTAAATATCTTACATGTTAGTAGAATTCAGATGTTGTGATGTGCATTTCACCCATCCAGGTTTGAGTTGTACATGTTTTCAATAAGTGTTTACTAAATGTCAGTATTAGTATTCCAGCCTTTCCTCTTTGGAGAGTTGGACATTATGCTTTCTTTATTGAGTTGTTGCGTTAAACATTCAGTATTGCGTTTGTAAATCGTGTTCATAAGTTATGGATCATTTCAGTCCACGTTACTGGAAATCTGCAGTTTTAGAATCAATTTAAAGGAATAATTCTGGTTTATTTCCACCGGGCATGTTTCCCATTATGAATGTGATTGTGCCATGAGACTCCTTATTTCCCTGAATTACTCCAACAGAGGCAGAGAGTGAAGTCAGCGCGACCCTCAGAGCCACAACAGACATTTTAATGGCAAATATAGGTCGAACTAAACCAGTTATCCTTTCAATTTACAGTAATGTAAGAGCAAGAAAAACAATAGAGCTTTTAGTGAAGCTTTGCTTATTTATAAAATGTGTTCTTCAAATGTTAAAATACTTCGATTTTCTGACAACCAACTAATAAAGATGTTAAGTTTCACATCCCAAAAAGCAAAAACACAGCTGCAACACTAAATTGTGTTAAAATGTCCACGCAACTGCCTGAATAATAGGTGTTTTTTTTTTTTTTTTTTTATTAACAGACATGAAAATGTCAACAGTAACAAAATTCTTTAGTCCATTAAAAAAAAAAAAAGTGGGTGGATTGACAAGACTCCTCCCACAAAATAACTTAAGGAGGGAGAGGGTTTGAAGAAGGTGGTTGTGCTCCAATACAGAAATGTGGCCGATGTTCCCCCGTTCCTCCTGGAGTTTACTCATCCAATGTTTAAAGCTGTGAGACCTGACTCAATGCAGAGTCTCCGTCGTCATGTTTCAGCTGCTAGTTATCACGTCCAGGATCGGGGAATACCAGGCACATTATTAAAGTGGGGGCATGTCACAAAGCAGGATCAGAGTTAGCCAACAAGCCTTCCTGAAAACTCTAAAATATCATTTCAGAGGCCAAAGAGAAAGAATATCTGACTGCTAGTACACGTATACAGCTAGAGATTAAGGTTTTTCTTTGTTCACTACCACACAAGCCACACACCTATGTTGTTTTAATAGCATTATTAAGTCCCTGGGCTAATTAGTGATCCATTTCATGGGACACACCCAAACCAGGATGGTAGGCAACACATGGAAACAGAACAGAAGCAGACACAAAAGTGAGGCACCCTCAGAAAACATGAGTGATATAAGAGGGGCAGGAGGAGTTATATACAGGGGGGGTTGTCAGGGTGGGCCTTTGTCAACACGACAGGTCACCATGGTTACAGAGGTTTTTGCAAATCCAGCTGCTTAAAGATAATTACCCCCCAATGTCCACAGTAAGCAGCTGCAGCTGCAGCTGTGAATGTATAAATGCCGAGATTTAGTAGCAACTGACTCTTAATGCTCGATAGTGTTTTTAAAGCAGCCTGATTCATCTTTTAACTTTCCACCAAAATGTGGTGGAACTCTCCGAGGAACTAAAAGTTTTCCACAACCCCACGAAAAGCAGCCAAATTAGAGCTGACGTTTCAGAAAGAAAAAAGATCATCAAAAGTCATTTTTGCACTAGAGAATAAAAAAAACCTTTGAAATGGGTTTTGAGGTGGATCTCAAACATCGGTGTCGTGTCTCCTTCTGCATGAGAAGTGAACGAGGCCTGGACCTGGTCATCTGCAGCTCCACGTTGTTGTGTTGAAGCAAAGTTAATCAGTAAAAACTAAATTAACTTATTTGTAGTTGCAGATTTTGAAAAATGGCGTGAAAAGCAGGGCAAGTTCCCGTCTTTCAGACCGTATGACTCTCTGGGAGTAGAACCTCAGCAGGTTCTCAGTCCTCAACCTGTGGGGTCAACGCAGGTCAAGGTGGGTGCATTTGCATATTTTTCGGTTTACTTTACTGGATGTCTTTTGAAATATGATTATTGGCTGATAAGTTAAACAGCAGGTTGTTACCACGGCCCTGTATCACTAACAAATATCTGACATGGGTTACATGACGTCAGTGACAACGGAGAAAGTCGTTCTGTTCGTCTACAGACGACCACAACGTGTTTCAATATGTTGGGAAACCAAAACAAAATGTCAGCTTCACTCTGAAATGTGGGAGAAACTATTTCAGCGAACGTTACCGGCAGAGAGAGAGATCCCGTCGACATGTGGGGTTCGGGAAAAAAAAGATCCTGCAGGAGAAGTTAGAGAGCATCGGAGTCAGAGCGGGAACGCAGACTGGAAATAGAGAGAAAGATCATCTGGTCCTGCAGCTGATGAACCCGACTGGACACATTCTTCACCTTTAATCCTTTGAGCTGGACAGAGGGGACTGGAGGACACATGGACAGTGTTACACATGAGCCTCAATACACACTGGTGGGTATGTGTGTGTGTGTGTGTGTGTGTTATGTGTGTGTGTGTGTGTGTGTGTGTGTGTGTGTATGTTATGTGTGTGTGTGTGTGTGTGTGTGTGTGTGTGTGTGTGTGTGTGTGTGTGTGTGTGTGTTATGTGTGTATGTTGTGTGTGTGTGTGTGTGTGTGTGTATGTGTGTGTGTGTGTTATGTGTGTGTGTGTGTGTGTGTTATGTGTGTGTGTGTGTGTGTGTGTGTATGTGTGTGTGTGTGTGTGTGTTATGTGTGTGTGTGTATGTTATGTTGTGTGTGTGTGTGTATGTTATGTGTGTGTGTGTGTGTGTATGTTATGTTGTGTGTGTGTGTATGTTATGTTGTGTGTGTGTGTATGTTATGTGTGCGCGTGTGTGTATGTTATGTGTGTGTTATGTGTGTGTGTGTGTGTGTCTGTGTGTGTGTGCGTGTGTGTGTGTGTGTGTGTGTGTGTGTGTATGTTATGTGTGTGTGTGTGTGTGTGTGTGTGTGTGTGTGTGTGTGTGTGTGTGTGTGTGTGTGTGTGTGTGTGTGTGTGCGCGTGTGTGTATGTTATGTGTGTGTTATGTGTGTGTATGTTGTGTGTGTGTGTATGTTATGTTGTGTGTGTGTATGTTGTGTGTGTGTGTGTGTAATGTGTGTGTGTGTGTGTGTGTGTGTGTGTGTGTGTGTGTGTGTATTGGTCTCCTCTGTAGTGTGTGATTGTGGAGTGTTTACATGTGACAGCAGATCTCCATTAGGCCTCGCTCTCCCCAGCTGACGAGGTGTTCTGCACCTCCTCCTCCAGGATGGGAACGATCAGGTTGTCCTTGGACATCAGGTTGTACTTCATCACGAAGCGCGTGAAGCGGTGACACAGGAACGTTTCATTCTGCACACAAAACACGTCATAGCTGAGAAACTCGCCCTTGGACAGTTTGATCAGGTGATGAAGTCGTGGTGTCGGAGGAAGGAGGAGGATCCGGTTTAGTCCTCGCTGGTACCAGAACTGATCTGTGTTTGTGTTTCTACGTTCTTCAGCCTCACTTCCTTTGAGTTGGACAGAAACAGGTGGAACGGTCGTCCTCCCAGTCTGTCTCCAGCAAGGACACGTGTTATTCAAATTGTTCTTATCTCATCTATTCTCGTATCAGTCCAGTTCTTTATCAAAATCTTTTTTTTTACTTAATAAGAAAAAAATTAATTAAATAATTATAAAACATATTTTAAATACAACACATGCAAATCGACAAAAATGGCAACTAAATTCAAAATGGTGGACTTCCTGTTAAGTTGAGGTGCTCGAACCCTAAAAATACATTCAGAATAGTATTAATACTTTAAAACAGCTGCTCACTATGAACTCTAACACCTCACTGGAAACAAACAGGCAGGAAATCCAGACTGTCGTCGAACAGCTGGTCGACCTCCAGTCAATCTGCTCAGCTGACCTTTCACACCATCAGCAGGTGGGAACTCGGCTTGAGGAGTCGTAGCCGTTTCCAAACATTGGTACTTCGTACCGTGCTGTGAGCAGATCGGGTCCAGTCTACATCCAGGACATGGTCCAACCCTACATCCCAGCCCGCTCCCTCCGCTCCCTCCTCCTCCTCCTCCTCCTCTTCCTCTGTCCTGGCTCCTAAATGGTAGAATGAGCTCCCCACCGACATCAGGATAGCAGAAACTCTGAACATCTTCCACCACAAACTAAAAACACACCTCTTCTGACTTTACCTTGAACAGTATAATTTTAGTATCTTAAAATAGAACTTACTGATAGAACTTTGTAGTTTGGCTTTCTGGAAGAAATTATATTTTCTTGATTCTTGTTGTTCTGGTTTTGTACCCTCATGGTTGAAATGAACTTATTGTAAGTCGCTTTGGATAAAAGAGTCAGATAAATGAAATGTAATGTAATGTGATGTAATGTAATGTGATGAGATGTAATGTAGCATTTATTAACACACTGCACTGCTACATGCTCAAGATATCTATCCTATGAAGCTGCACATCTGGACATCTCCAAAAACACCAGCACATCTGGACCTCTCCAAAAACACCAGCACATCTGGACATCCCCAAAAACACCAGCACATCTCCAAAAACACCAGCACATCTGGACATCTCCAAAAACACCAGCACATCTGGACCTCTCCAAAAACACCAGCACATCTGGACATCCCCAAAAACACCAGCACATCTGGACATCCCCAAAAACACCAGCACATCTGGACATCTCCAAAAACACCAGCACATCTGGACATATCCAAAAACACCAGCACATCTGGACATATCCAAAAACACCAGCACATCTGGACATCTCTAAAAACACCAGCACCTTGTCTGTGTTCACAGAGAAAATCAACTTTAAACTTCTGTCAAATTCACTCGTCGCTACTCTGCATGGAGCTGTGCGTCCTCCTCCTCCACCTCCTTCACCTCCTCCACCACCACCTCCTGATGCTACTCAGTTTCTCTGGAGGACTAAACCTCTTGAACCAATCTGTTTCTCAAACCACAGCTAATCTCCACATTGTCTCCAAAATAGGTCTGACATTATGACATCACATGCTACTGTTTGGATGGATAATAATACTTGTGCATACATCGTGTGTATATAATGTAATGGCCTACCCAACAGTCATGTTAATAGCTCGTATCACATGTGCAAGACTTAACTAAATCAATGACATTTATTTCCGTCAGGCACCAAGCACATTTTTTCGTAGTGTCCCATAAACATGGTTCAGATACAATCTCCTCAACACAATTGTAAAAAGATATCTCTACTTCCAGCCTTCTATGTTGAGACACATTTAAAACATCATTTCATCAGACGGTTTTTTTTTTTCCTTGATATAAATATGAATGTAAAAAATGGAGTGATGAAAGATTTGGATAGCCTAGACTGTTCTGAAAAAAACAAGATATAGCAGAAGTGCAGTCTGTGAAATGACCCTGGAAACAGATTGATTGGGTTCAGACAGCAGCTGCGTCCTCCATGTGACCTCATTACCAGGGTTCCCTCACCTTAAGGTGAAAAACCATTTGAAACTTTTACCAAGAAAATGTACATTTTCTTAAAGAGGCTTTAGTTCTTTAAGGAATGTGAAAAAAGACAAGAACCTGCTGTAAGAAAGTTCTGATCCAATGTAGCTGTGATTATCGCTCCAATCGCACATCTGTGGTGGATCTGTTGCTGTGATGCTTTATGATCTCATCTCAAGTGGTTTTCCAGCTTTTAGACATGTGGAGTAAAAACTGTGGAAACTGATCAATACTCCAACTTTACTACATCAACTGAAAGTTAAATTGACAAAAAACAGAATGAAGAAAATGACATTATCAATCATTTCTGTGTTTGAAGTTAAGTGAGTAAATGTACGTGAGCAATAGCAAAATAAAAGAGGATAATAAAAAAGAAATCCACCCACCTCATACTTGTCAAATATCTGGCGATGGTGGAAGTAGGCATGGGAGAATATCCGATAGATGCGGCGGCAGACGGAGCCCAGCTTGGCCACCGAGGACTCCTTGATGCTCACCCTGCAAACAGACCAGACCGTGGTGATGAAGGGAAGTGAACACACCACCTCCCCTCTGGAGCTGGACCACCTCCATGTTGAGTCCACTGAACATCCAATCTGAGATATCACCACGGTGTATGGGAAGTGACTGGAGAGGGAACCAGACAAAATGCATTGTTGGGTTGTCCACATGGGTGGAGCAGAAAGATTGGGTGGTGCTTATGCGTGTGCTGCTGGAGCACCTGGATGAAGAGGTTGGGCCACCTTCTGTCTGAGGGGATCGCTGCAGTAAACCGGGGGGTGACAGGATAGAGCCCCCTAACTAGCATCTACCAATACCTGGGAGGCGTTTAAGGGACATCAGTAAATTGTAGCTCCAG
Source organism: Embiotoca jacksoni (assembly GCF_022577435.1). NCBI lineage: Eukaryota > Metazoa > Chordata > Actinopteri > Embiotocidae > Embiotoca > Embiotoca jacksoni. Next base: position 705,457 of record NW_027185428.1, read on the forward strand.
AAAATAACCGGGGACACACAGTCCCCTCTAAACTGCATCAGCCCCTGTAGACACATCAGTCTCAGGTCTCTGGGTCGGGACGAGATGGGTAACAAAATTCAGAAAAGTTTCTCCACGGCGCATCGATAAGCTGGGATGGAAACGACTCTGCTATCAATACTTGTGCATTTCAAAATAAATTCATTTCCTATTTATCATTGCCTTACAGCCGTAATCCTCCACATTTTATCCAAGCAATGTTTCTGATTAAGACATTCATCTATTTTCCCTGTTCCGGGTCCTGAAGAGAGATCTGTCAGTGTCAGTCACAACTGATTACATCATCTCGTGTATATGTTGGGATGTTGCTCATGCAGCCGTTCTGAACAGCATCATCCTGCTTCCAGTATCTGTGTCCTGGTTAAACTCTCGTTGGCCGTTTCCTGTCTTCAGCTGTCCTGAGGACAACGAGGCTGATGACTCCACCAGCTCATCTACTGACTGTCTGTCCTTTACACATTTTTTATGAGAGCTTCTTTACTGCAGCCCACAACTCAGTTAACTTGAGCTGGACAGACAACTAAGAGAGACAATTTATATTGGATTTGGCTTTTTTTATATATATATATATATATATATATATATATATACACACACACACACACAGTGGTGTGAAAAAGTGTTTGCCCTCTTCCTGATTTCTTATTTTTTGCATGTTTGTCACTTAAATGTTTCAGATCATCAAACAAATTTAAATATTAGTCAAAGATTACACAAGTAAACACAAAATGCAGTTTTTAAATGAGGGATTTTATTACTAAGGGAGAAAAACAATCCAAACCCACATGGCCCTGTGTGAAAAAGTGTTTGCCCCTCCTGTTAAAACATAACTTAACTGTGGTTTATCACCTGAGTTCAATTTCTCCAGTCACACCCAGACCTGATTACTGACACACCTGTTCTCAATCAAGAAATCACTTCAATAGGACCTGCCTGACAAAGTGAAGTAGACCAGAAGATCCTCAGAAGATAGACATCATGCTGAGATCCAAAGACATTCAGGAACAAATGAGAAAGAAAGTAATTGAGATCTATCAGTCTGGAAAAGGTTCTAAAGCCATTTCTAAAGCTTTGGGACTCCAGAGAACCACAGTGAGAACCATTATCCACAAATGGAGAAAACATGGAACAGCGGTGAACCTTCCCAGGAGCGGCCGGCCGACCAAAATTACCCCGAGAGAGCAGCGACGACTCATCCGAGAGGTCACAAAAGACCCCACAACAACATCCAAAGAACTGCAGGCCTCACTTGCCTCAGTTCAGGTCAGTGTTCATGACTCCACCAGAAGAAAGAGACTCGGCAGAAATGGCTGCATGGCAGAGTTCCCAGACCAAAACCACCGCTGAGCAAAAAGAACATTAAGGCTCGTCTCATTTTTGCCAGAAAACATCTTGATGATCCCCGAGACTTTTGGGAAAATACTCTGTGGACTGACGAGACAAAAGTTGAACTTTTTGGAAGGTGTGTGTCCCGTTACATCTGGCGTAAAAGTAACACCGCATTTCAGAAGAAGAACATCATACCAACAGTAAAATATGGTGGTGGTAGTGTGATGGTCTGGGGCTGTTTTACTGCTTCAGGACCTGGAAGACTTGCTGTGATCAATGGAACCATGAATTCTACCGTCTACCAAAACATCCTGAAGGAGAACGTCCGGCCGTCTGTTCGTGACCTCAAGCTGAAGCCAACTTGGGTTCTGCAGCAGGACAATGATCCAAAACACACCAGCAAGTCCACCTCTGAATGGATGAAGAAACACAAAATGAAGACTTTGGAGTGGCCTCGTCAAAGTCCTGACCTGAATCCTGTTGAGATGCTGTGACATGACCTTAAAAAGGAGGTTGGTGCTGGAAAACCCTCCAATGTGTCTGAATTACAACAACTCTGTAAAGATGAGTGGGCCAACATTCCTCCACAGCTGGAAAAGACTCATTGCAAGTTATCGCAAACGCTTGATTGCAGTTGTTGCTGCTGAGGGTGGTCCAACCAGTTATTAGGTTTAGGGGGAAACACTTTTTCACACGGGGCCATGTGGGTTTGGATTGTTTTTCTCCCTTAATAATAAAAACCTTCATTTAAAAACTGCATTTTGTGTTTACTTGTTATCTTTGACTAATATTTAAATTTGTTTGATGATCTGAAACATTTAAGTGACAAACATGCAAAAAAATAAGAAATCAGAAAGGGGCAAACACTTTCACACCACTGTATATAAACACACACACACAGCAATCTATGAATACTACCAGCTCTGAATATAATAAGCATTTCAGCTGCAGCAGGCATTGGCCTGCTTGCTGCAGAGGGCGTTGTCCTCCAAGGTGGAAAGTGCTTTTTAACATTTTTCTTTACAACATATACATTTTATAATAAACAATAAACATATACATATATATCTGATTTAAGGTGACTGACCTGCTGGGGAAGTATTTGTTGCTATTGAGGAGGCAGGCAGCTCCGTCCAGCGTGTGCCTGGTGTAATCAATGGCAGGACACTGGAAAGAGAGCAGCACCATCAAACAGCTTCAAACATGATGGAAGTCAGAGGTGGCGGTAGGTAGGTAGGTAGGTAGGTATTTACTTTATTAATCCCCGAGGGGAAATTTTTTCGCTACAGCAGCATACAGAAGCAATAAGATAATAATAGAAATAATAGAATAAAATACTAGAATAGAATATAATAATAGAAAAGCAATAAAATAGCAGTAAATAGCAGTAAGAAATATAAATATAAATATAAAATATATAATATAAAATGCACAGTTTATACAGTACATTATATATCTATATATATTATATACAAACAAACCAAGAACAGAGTCAACATATATATATATATATATATACAGTACAGTATATATCTATATATATTATATACAAACAAACCAAGAAACACAGTCAACAGTGTAATTGTACTGTGTGTGGAGGGACATCACTCACCTCTTTGGGTGTCTTATGGGCAGCACATAGAAAGATCCACTGCTCCGTGGCCGTCATCTGGGTGCAGGTGTCTGGATGGCACTCACTCTGCAAGCAGAACCACCATCAGAACTACCCTCAGAACCACCCTGAGAACCACCCTTAGAACCACCCTCTGAACCACCCTCAGAACCACCTTGAGAACCACCCTCTGAACCACCCTCAGAACCACCTTGAGAACCACCCTCTGAACCACCCTGAGAACCACCCTCAAAACCACCCTCAGAAGCACCTTGAGAACCACCCTCAGAACCACCACCCTCTTAACCTCCCTCAGAACCACCCTCTGAACCACCACCTTCAGAACCACCCTGAGAACTACCACCCTCTGAACCACCCTCAGAAGCACCCTGACAACCACCCTCTGAATCACCACCCTCTAAACCACCCTGAGAACCACCACACTCTGAACCTCCCTCAGAACCACCCTCAGAACCACCACCCTCTGAGCCACCTTGAGAACCACCACCTTCAGAGCCACCACCCTCTGAACCACCCTGAGAACCACCCTGAGAACCACCTCTGAACCACCACCCTCAGAAGCACCCTGAGAACCACCCTCTGAACCACCCTGAGAACCACCACCCTCTGAACCACCCTCAAGCACCCTGAGAACCACCACCCTCTGAATCACCACCCTCCGAACCACCCTCAGAAGCACCCTGAGAAAAACCTTTAGAACCATCACCCACTGAACCACCCTGAGAACCACCACGCTCTGAACCTCCCTCAGAAATATCCTCAGAACCACCACCCTCAGAAGCACCTTGAGAAACACCCTCTGAACCACCTTGAGAACCACCCTGAGAACCACCTTCAGAACCACCACCCTCCGAACCACCCTGAGAAGCACCCTCTGAACCACCACCCTCTGAATCACCACCCTCTGAACCACCCTGAGAAGCACTCTCTGAACCACCCTGAGAACCACCCTCTGAACCACCACCCTCAGAAGCACCCTGAGAACCACCACCCTCTGAACCACCCTCAGAAGCACCCTGAGAACCACCACCCTCTGAATCACCACCCTCCGAACTACCCTCAGAAGCACCCTGAGAACCACCACCCACTGAACCACCCTGAGAACCACCACCCTCTGAACCTCCCTCAGAACCACTCTCTGAACCACCTTGAGAAACACCCTCTGAACCACCCTGAGAACCACCCTCTGAACAACCCTGAGAACCACCCTGAGAACCACCCTGTGAACCACCTTGAGAAACACCTGGAGAACCACCCTCTGAACCACCTTGAGAACCACCCTGAGAACCACCCTGAGAACCACCACCCTCTGAACCACCCTGAGAACCACCACACTCTGAACCTCCCTCAGAACCACCCTGAGAACCACCCTCAGAACCACCACCCTATGAACCTCCCTCAGAACCACCCTTTTCACAAGTTGTGAACAGTTAAAATGTGTGTGTGGTGAGTTAAACCACTTACCTGCAGTTTTACAGCGAGACCATTGAGCTCCAGACAGAACTGCCTGAAACAAGAAAACCTCCCGTCACATTTTAACAATCATTTTCGCTTCAGTCTGCAGGTTTTGGTAAAACGGTGATCACAAGATTTCAACTAAACTATAAGGAAAGATTAGCAAGGCAAGCCTCCTTTTCTACCCTGAAACCTCAAAAACGGAAAATAGAGAATTTCTGAAACTTTAATCTTCCACAACCGCTGGAGCAGCTGACTCAGGAAGAACCCAACTTCCTTCTGACAGGTGTACAGATAGGGTTTGTTCGTGATGCAACACAATATTAGGTTATGGGTCTCATCCTTTTTGTCCATGACATTTTTATTTGTTGTATTTTTTTAATATTCTGTTGAATCAAAAATCTAAATGAAAGTTTGAGCAACATGCGAAGTGGTCAGAGTTTCTGAGGCGAAGCAGAACCACTGACATAGTGGACAATAATTCAGACCGCGACCCAGAGTTGGTAAAAGCAGCCAAACACACAGTTCCTCAACTCTGAAGGTACTTTAACGCTAACAAGTTGGGAATAAACACACCTGCCATTACACTTTAACCTAAAGAGCTACAGTTTGTTCTTTGTTCACAAAATAATTAGTCAAAAATCATAAATGTTCCAATTTCTTATTAGTAATGCAGTGTTGCAGCTGATTTTTCTGAGAATATGAACAATAACTTTTACAGAGACCAGAAACTCTAAACGAGAGATTATTTTGAGTGTCAGAAACCATCATGACTTTGGAGCTCCACACAAACACCAAACAGACGGTTTGTGAGGAATCGACGATTACATCTCTAATAACAGGCCAGCTTGTCATGTTTAGGGGCGGGGCAGTGATTACTGTGCCTGACTGACAGCAGCAAAAGATGGGCAAAGCATATGAATGAAAGAAATTATAATTCCAATTAGTGGGTCCATTGGAGAGCGTCAGTTATGATACAAAACTTTTATAAACAGACATATATATATATACATACATAAACACACATATATACAGTGGTGTGAAAAAGTGTTTGCTCCTTCCTGATTTCCAATTTTTTTTGCATGTCTGTCACACTTAAATGTTTCAGATCATCAAACAAATTTAAATATTAGTCAAAGGTTACACAAGTAAACACAAAATGCAGTTTTTAAATGAAGGTTTTTATTACTAAGGGAGAAAAACAATCCAAACCCACATGGCCCTGTGTGAAAAAGTGTTTGCCCCTCCTGTTAAAACATAACTTAACTGTGGTTTATCACACCTGAGTTCAATTTCTCCAGTCACACCCAGACCTGATTACTGACACACCTGTTCTCAATCAAGAAATCACTTCAATAGGACCTGCCTGACAAAGTGAAGTAGACCAGAAGATCCTCAGAAGATAGACATCATGCTGAGATCCAAAGACATTCAGGAACAAATGAGAAAGAAAGTAATTGAGATCTATCAGTCTGGAAAAGGTTCTAAAGCCATTTCTAAAGCTTTGGGACTCCAGAGAACCACAGTGAGAACCATTATCCACAAATGGAGAAAACATGGAACAGCGGTGAACCTTCCCAGGAGCGGCCGGCCGACCAAAATTACCCCGAGAGAGCAGAGACAACTCATCCGAGAGGTCACAAAAGACCCCACGACAACATCCAAAGAACTGCAGGCCTCACTTGCCTCAGTTAAGGTCAGTGTTCATGACTCCACCAGAAGAAAGAGACTCGGCAGAAATGGCTGCATGGCAGAGTTCCAAGACCAAAACCACCGCTGAGCAAAAACAACATTAAGGCTCGTCTCATTTTTGCCAGAAAACATCTTGATGATCCCCGAGACTTTTGGGAAAATACTCTGTGGACTGACGAGACAAAAGTTGAACTTTTTGGAAGGTGTGTGTCCCGTTACATCTGGCGTAAAAGTAACACCGCATTTCAGAAGAAGAACCTCATACCAACAGTAAAATATGGTGGTGGTAGTGTGATGGTCTGGGGCTGTTTTGCTGCTTCAGGACCTGGAAGACTTGCTGTGATCAATGGAACCATGAATTCTACCGTCTACCAAAACATCCTGAAGGAGAACGTCCGGCCGTCTGTTCGTGACCTCAAGCTGAAGCCAACTTGGGTTCTGCAGCAGGACAATGATCCAAAACACACCAGCAAGTCCACCTCTGAATGGATGAAGAAACACAAAATGAAGACTTTGGAGTGGCCTCGTCAAAGTCCTGACCTGAATCCTGTTGAGATGCTGTGACATGACCTTAAAAAGGAGGTTGGTGCTGGAAAACCCTCCAATGTGTCTGAATTACAACAACTCTGTAAAGATGAGTGGGCCAACATTCCTCCACAGCTGGAAAAGACTCATTGCAAGTTATCACAAACGCTTGATTGCAGTTGTTGCTGCTGAGGGTGGTCCAACCAGTTATTAGGTTTAGGGGGAAACACTTTTTCACACGGGGCCATGTGGGTTTGGATTGTTTTTCTCCCTTAATAATAAAAACCTTCATTTAAAAACTGCATTTTGTGTTTACTTGTTATCTTTGACTAATATTTAAATTTGTTTGATGATCTGAAATATTTAAGTGACAAACATGCAAACAAATAAGAAATCAGGAAGGGGGCAAACACTTTCACACCACTGTGTGTATATATATATATGAAAAAGTGTATGTATACATACATACACGTATACACTACTCCAAAAAATAAAGGGAACACTTAAACAACTCAATGTAACTCCAATCAATCCCACTTCTGTGAAATCAAGCTGTCCAGTTAGGATCAACACTGATTGAGGATCAGTTTCACCTGCTGTTGTACAAATGGAACAAACAGGTGGAAATGAGGCAATTATCAAGACAACCCTATAAAGGAACGGTTCTGCAGGTGGTGACCACAGACCGTTTCTCTGTCCTCGTCCTTTCTGGATGATCGTTGGTCCCTTTTGCATTTTGCCAGTGTCCTCACCACTAGAGGGAGCATGAGGTGTCTCCAACCCACAGAAGTTGTTCAGGTAGTGCAGCTCATCCAGGATGGCACATCAATGTACACTGTGGCAAGAAGGTTTGCCGTGTCTGTCAGCACAGTGTCAAGAGGACGGAGGACATACCGGGAGACGGGCCGGTCCACCAGGAGACGTGGAGGGGGACGTAGGAGGACAACAACCCGGCAGCGGGACCGCTATCTGCTCCTTTGTGCAAGGAGGAGCAGGAGGAGCGCTGCCAGAGCCCTACAAAATGACCTCCAGCAGGCCACTAATGTGCATGTTTCTGCTCAAACTGTCAGAAACAGACTCCATGAGGGCGGTACGAGGACCCGACGTCCACAAGTGGGGTCTGTGCTCACAGCCCAACACCTTGCGGGGCGATCGGACTTTACCGGAGAACACCGAGATCGGCAGCTTCTCCGTCGGCGTCCTGTGGTCTTCACGGATGAGAGCAGGTTCACACTGAGCACATGTGACAGACGTGACGGAGTCTGGAGACGCCGTGGAGAACGTTCTGCTGCCTGCAACATCCTCCAGCGGGACCGGTTCGGCGGCGGGTCAGCGACGGTCTGGGGAGGCGTTTCTTTGGAGGGCAGCGCAGCCCTCCGTGTGCTAGCCAGAGGTACCCTGACTGCCATCAGGTCCCGGGATGAGATCCTCAGACCCGTTGAAGACCATCTGCTGGTGCAGCGGGTCCTGGGTTCTTCTGATGCAGGACAATGCTCGGCCTCATGTGGCTGGAGTGTGTCAGCAGTTCCTGTACGATGAAGGCGTCGATGCTCCGGACCGGCCCGCCCGTCCCCCAGACCTGAATCCAATCCAGCACATCCGGGACATCGCGTCTCGTTCCGTCCGCCGACGCCACGTCCACCGCAGACTGTCCGGGAGTGGACCGATGCTTTGATCCGGGTCTGGGAGGAGATCCCTCAGGAGAACATCCGTGGTCTCATCAGGACCATGCCCAGGCGTTGTAGGGAGTGATACAGGCACGTGGAGGACACACACACTACTGAGACTCATTTGGACTTGTCTTCAGGAATCTCCACAGAAGTTGGATCAGCCTGTGATCTGATTTTTCCACTTTTATTTGGAGTATGATTCTGAATCCAGACCTCCATGGATAATGATTTTGATTTCCATTGATCATTCTGATGCTATTTTGTTCTCAACACATTCCACTATGTAATGAATCAAGATTTGAACTGGAAGATTTCATTCATTGAGATCCAGGATGTTGTTTAAGTGTTCCCTTTATTTTTTTGAGCAGTGTATATACACGTACGCACGCACGCACACACACACGAGAAAGCAACCATGAAATAATGCGACCAAAGCCTTGTACCTGAGGTGCTCGTACTTCCACACCCCCTCATCCTGCCCCTCCGGAGGTTCCAGGATTTTGTCGATGTTGGAGCAATCTGATCGAATGTTCTGCTGAATGTACTGAAACACACCCGGCAAACATATTAGTACATATATATCAGTACATATATATTAGTAGATATATATTAGTAGATATATAATAGTACATATATATCAGTACATATATATTAGTACATATATATCAGTACATATATATTAGTGGATATATATTAGTAGATATATATTAATACATATATATTAGTAGATATATATATATATATATATATATATATATATATATATATATATATAAGTAGATATATATTAGTACGTATATATCAGTACATATATTTTAGTACATATATATTAGTACATATATATCAGTACATATATATTAGTAGATATATATTAGTAGATATATATCAGCACATATATATCAGTACATATATATTAGTAGATATATATATATATATATTAGTACATTTATATATATATATATATCAGTACATATATATTAGTACATATATTAGCAGATATATATATATATATATTAGTAGAAATATATTAGTACATATATATTAGTAGATATATATCAGTACATATATATTAGTACATATATATCAGTACATACAGTATACTATGGAGATATATTATGGATATATACTATGGATATATACTATGGAGATATATGCTATGGATATACACTATGGATATCTATTATGGATATTTACTGTGGATATATACTATGGAGATATATTATGGATATACAGTGGGTACGGAAAGTATTCAGACCCCTTTAAATTTTTCATTGCAGCCATTTGCTAAAATCAAAAAAGTTCATTTTATTTCTCATTAATGTACACTCAGCACCCCATCTTGACAGAAAAAAACAGAAATGTAGAAATTTGTGCAAATTTATTAAAAAAGAAAACCTGAAATATCACATGGTCATAAGTATTCAGACCCTTTGCTCAGTATTGAGTAGAAGCACCCTTTTGAGCTCGTACAGCCATGAGTCTTCTTGGGAATGATGCAACAAGCTTTTCACACCTGGATTTGGGGATCCTCTGCCATTCTTCCTTGCAGATCCTCTCCAGTTCCGTCAGGTTGGATGGTGAATGTTGGTGGACAGCCATTTTCAGGTCTCTCCAGAGATGCTCAATTGGGTTTAGGTCAGGGCTCTGGCTGGGCCCGTCAAGAATGGTCACAGAGTTGTTCCGAAGCCACTCCTTTGTTATTTTAGCTGTGTGCTTAGGGTCATTGTCTTGTTGGAAGGTGAACCTTCGGCCCAGTCTGAGGTCCAGAGCACTCTGGAAGAGGTTTTCTTCCAGGATATCTCTGTACTTGGCCGCATCCATCTTTCCTTCAATTGCAACCGGTCGTCCTGTCCCTGCAGCTGAAAAACAACCCCATAGCATGATGCTGCCACCACCATGTTTCACTGTTGGGATTGTATTGGGCAGGTGATGAGCAGTGCCTGGTTTTCTCCACACATACCGCTTACAATTAACGCCAACAAGTTCAATCTTGGTCTCATCAGACCAGAGAATCTTATTTCTCATAGTCTGGGAGTCCTTCATGTGTTTTTTGGCAAACTCTATGCGGGCTTTCATATGTCTTGCACTGAGGAGAGGCTTCCGTCGGGCCACTCTGCCATAAAGCCCCGACTGGTGGAGGGCTGCAGTGATAGTTGACTTTGTGGAACTTTCTCCCATCTCCCTACTGCATCTCTGGAGCTCAGCCACAGTGATCTTTGGGTTCTTCTTTACCTCTCTCACCAAGGCTCTTCTCCCATGTTTGCTCAGTTTGGCTGGACGGCCAGGTCTAGGAAGAGTTCTGGTCGTCCCAAACTTCTTCCATTTAAGGATTATGGAGGCCACTGTGCTCTTAGGAACCTTGAGTGCTGCAGAAATGATTTTGTAACCTTGGCCAGATCTGTGCCTTGCCACAATTCTGTCTCTGAGCTCCTTGGACAGTTCCTTCGACCTCATGATTCTCATTTGCTCTGACATGCACTGTGAGCTGTAAGGTCTTATATAGACAGGTGTGTGCCTTTCCTAATCAAGTCCAATCAGTTTAATTAAACACAGCTGGACTCCAATGAAGGAGTAGAACCATCTCAAGGAGGATCAGAAGAAATGGACAGCATGTGAGTTAAATATGAGTGTCACAGCAAAGGGTCTGAATACTTATGACCATGTGATATTTCAGTTTTTCTTTTTTAATAAATTTGCACAAATTTCTACATTTCTGTTTTTTTCTGTCAAGATGGGGTGCTGAGTGTACATTAATGAGAAATAAAATGAACTTTTTTGATTTTAGCAAATGGCTGCAATGAAAAATTTAAAGGGGTCTGAATACTTTCCATACCCACTGTATATATTAGTAGATATATATTAGTACATATATATCAGTACATATATATTAGTACATATATATCAGTACATATATATCAGTACATATATATTAGTACATATATATCAGTACATATACAGTGGGGCAAAAAAGTATTTAGTCAGCCACCAATTGTGCAAGTTCTCCCACTTAAAAAGATGAGAGACGCCTGTAATTTTCATCATAGGTACACTTCAACTATGAGAGACAGAATGAGAAAAAAAATTCCTGAAAATCACATTGTCTGATTTTTAAAGAATATATTTGCAAATTATGGTGGAAAATAAGTATTTGGTCAATAACAAAAGTTCATCTCAATACTTTGTTATATACCCTTTGTTGGCAATGACAGAGGGCAAACGTTTTCTGTAAGTCTTCACAAGCTTTTCACACACTGTTGCTGGTATTTTGGCCCATTCCTCCATGCAGATCTCCTCTAGAGCAGTGATGTTTTGGGGCTGTCGCTGGGCAACACGGACTTTCAACTCCCTCCACAGATTTTCTATGGGGTTGAGATCTGGAGACTGGCTAGGCCACTCCAGGACCTTGAAATGCTTCTTACGAAGCCACTCCTTCGTTGCCCGGCGGTGTGTTTGGGATCATTGTCATGCTGAAAGACCCAGCCACGTTTCATCTTCAATGCCCTTGCTGATGGAAGGAGGTTTTCACTCAAAATCTCACGATACATGGCCCCATTCATTCTTTCCTTTACACGGATCAGTCGTCCTGGTCCTCTTGCAGAAAAACAGCCCCAAAGCATGATGTTTCCACCCCCATGCTTCACAGTAGGTATGGTGTTCTTTGGATGCAACTCGGCATTCTTTCTCCTCCAAACACGACGAGTTGAGTTTTTACCAAAAAGTTCTATTTTGGTTTCATCTGACCATATGACATTCTCCCAATCCTCTTCTGGATCATCCAAATGCTCTCTAGCAAACTTCAGGCGGGCCTGGACATGTACTGGCTTAAGCAGGGGGACACGTCTGGCACTGCAGGATTTGAGTCCCTGGCGGCGTAGTGTGTTACTGATGGTAGCCTTTGTTACTTTGGTCCCAGCTCTCTGCAGGTCATTAACCAGATCCCCCCGTGTGGTTCTGGGATTTTTGTTCACCGTTCTTGTGATCATTTTGGCCCCACGGGGTGAGATCTTGCGTGGAGCCCCAGATCGAGGGAGATTATCAGTGGTCTTGTATGTCTTCCATTTTCTAATAATTGCTCCCACAGTTGATTTCTTCACACCAAGCTGCTTACCTATTGCAGATTCAGTCTTCCCAGCCTGGTGCAGGTCTACAATTTTGTTTCTGGTGTCCTTTGACAGCTCTTTGGTCTTGGCCATAGTGGAGTTTGGAGTGTGACTGTTTGAGGTTGTGGACAAGTGTCTTTTATACTGATAACAAGTTCAACCAGGTGCCATTAATACAGGTAACGAGTGGAGGACAGAGGAGCCTCTTAAAGAAGAAGTTACAGGTCTGCGAGAGCCAGAAATCTTGCTTGTTTGTAGGTGACCAAATACTTATTTTACCGAGGAATTTACCAATTAATTCATTAAAAATCCTACAATGTGATTTCCTGGATTCTTTCCCCCCATTCTGTCTCTCATAGTTGAAGTGTACCTATGATGAAAATTACAGGCGTCTCTCATCTTTTTAAGTGGGAGAACTTGCACAATTGGTGGCTGACTAAATACTTTTTTGCCCCACTGTATATTAGTACATATATATTAGTACATATATACGAGTAGATATATATATTAGTAGATATATATTAGTACATATATATCAGTACATATATATCAGTACATATATATTAGTACATATATATCAGTACATATGTATTAGTACATATATATCAGTACATATATATTAGTAGATATATATCAGCACATATATATCAGTACATATATATTAGTAGATGTATATTAGTACATATATATTAGTACACATATATATATATTAGTATCATTCACTACATCATCTCAATATGCTCAGAATTCAACACAATCTAGTTTTAGAAGCACAGTAAGTTGTGAACTTCTGTATGTATGTTCGTGTGAAATTCCCTGTTTGCTTGAATGAAATGTATAAAAAGCTCCAGATTCAACAATCAAACCAGTTCTCTGATGAGATTGGATGAAGATGGTGAACATAGAATAACACACCTGTTGGACCGCCAGCGTGCTGTCCATCTCCTCAAAGGATTCATCCGGCCAGTTATAGAAGTCCTGCACAGGGGGACAGAGGGGGACGGAGGGGGGGAGGGGGGCGGAGGTGGAGACAGAGGGGGGACAGAGGGGGACGGAGGTGGAGACAGAGGGGGAGAGGGGGGGACAGAGGGGGACGGAGGTGGAGACAGAGGGGGACAGAAGGGGGGAGGGGGTACAATCTCATTGATTAAAGCTGTCAGTAGCAGAGGTTCATAAATCCTCGTCATTGACTGAGATAAGGAGACATGAGAAACGTGAATGAAGGACAGTTTCCTATGAAGACAGACGGACGGACGGACGGACTGACGGACAGACTGACTGACGGACAGACAGACAGACAGACAGACGGACTGACTGACAGACAGACGGACAGACTGACTGACAGTCTGACTGACAGACGGAGACGGACTGACGGACTGACTGACAGACAGACGGACAGACAGACAGACAGACAGACTGACTGACAGACGGAGACGGACTGACGGACAGACAGACGGACAGACGGACGGACGGACAGACAGACTGACTGACGGACAGACTGACTGACTGACTGACGGACAGACAGACTGACTGACGGACAGACTGACTGACTGACTGACGGACAGACGGACAGACAGACTGACTGACTGACAGACAGACAGACTGACTGACAGACAGACTGACAGATTGACGGACTGACTGACTGACAGACTGATGGACAGACAGACTGACTGACTGACTGACAGACAGACAGACTGACTGACTGACTGACTGACTGACAGACTGACGGACAGACAGACAGACTGACTGACAGACTGATGGACAGACTGACTGACTGACTGACAGACAGACTGACAGACTGACTGACTGACTGACTGACAGACAGACTGACGGACAGACTGACGGACAGACTGACTGACAGACTGATGGACAGACTGACTGACTGACTGACTGACAGACAGACTGATGGACAGACTGACTGACTGACTGACACAGACTGACAGACAGACAGACTGATGGACAGACTGACAGACTGACTGACTGACGGACAGACTGACAGACAGACTGACAGACTGACTGACAGACTGACAGACTGACTGACAGACTGACAGGATGTTTGCAGTAAAACACGTGATCACTTTGAAAAGCTCTTGTTTTTCGGAGTTTCGAAGCTAGCTAGCCAGTTAGCGAGAACATATCGGCTCGGATCTGTAAAAACTACAGAAACACGACTGAGAGTTTGAGGAGAAACGCGGGAACATTCTTCATCTCATTAGTCTTATAAGTATTCAGGATTCTTCCTCGGACCTCCCGCAGCACCAACACTCGTTTAGCGTTAACGTTTCTCCAGGAAGTAGCTGCAGCAACTTGCTAACGTTGAGCTAACTGGCCCAACCGGGTCAGGCCGCGGTACGAAGCTGTCCGCGACCCGGTTGAAACAGGACCGGTGGACACGGCCAGGGACGATGACGCAGCACCCAGCCGTCGGGGGCTTTAGCGGTCATGTTGGAGTGTTTCTGCGGGGTGAAAGCGTACCTTCGCCTTGGTTCCAGGCCGATTCCTCCTGAGAACTGCAGCACCCTCCGCCATGACCATCTCGACAGAATACCCGGATGTTCGTCAGCCGCGGCGTCGCTGCAGCGGAAACGAACAACAGGAGCCGCAAACGGGCAGGAGCGTTATTACAGCGTTATAGTTAGGTGGCAGGGGGGGCACCGGGCCCCCCCCGGGGGGGGGGGGGGGGCACCGGCAGGGTTCAGAGCTCTCATGGCTTCAGCTCAGGATTTCACAAACCAATTAAAGGAAGGACAAAGAGACAGAGGACATCTACAAAAAGACACAAAACACAGAGACACTAAATAGCCACAAAGCAAGGTAGTCCCAGAGTCTAACCTGGGGGGCCTTTTCACACCGTGTACGTCTGCAGGCGGTCTGGGGGAAAAGTCAAAGTTTAAAGATTTCCTGCCATTCATATCTAAAAAATCATCAACACATTACATGAATTTCTCATGATTATTGGAAATAATTTCTAGTGTATAATTATACTGCTTTGTTTTTTTTTTCCTTTTCTAATTTTATTCTGTGTAGTTGCAGAGATTCGGGATGTATAAAGTACAACTACAACCCTGTTTCCAAAAAATGTTGGGACGCTGTGTAAAATGTAGAAACAGAATGCATTGATTTGCAAATCATGTAAACTCATAACTAACTGCATCATATCAAATGTTGAAAGTGAGCAATGTTCTTGTCTAAATGAAAAAGACGTGCTTATTTTGAATGTGATGCCTCACGGACAGTTCAGTCGCTATGCTGTTCTTTTCTTTCTCCTCTCACCTCAACTTCTACCTCCGGCTGTCTGAGGTTTTTCTTCCTGTTAAAAGAGAGTTTTTGCCTCCGAGCCGCTCATGTTGAAATTGTTCAATTGTTATTGGGGTCCTTTGAAAAGTTCTGTTTTAAGGACTTTACATGTTCAGTGCAGTGATCGTTTATCACTATAAAACATTCAATATTCACATTTTTGTCTCACCACTGTACAAATAATGATTTTACAAAGAGGGTAATTTGTCATCAGATGTCATTACGTGAATCTGTCCAGTAATACAGTAATAACAATCAGCTCAACCTCAGCCAGCTGCAGCAACTTCAGTGTGGTAATAATGCTGATGTATTCAGTGTACTGTGTGAAAGACGTTTATATAATGAGAAGCTTACTTTTGATAAGCTAAATAAAACGGTTTATATTTAACATGTTTTTACCCGCCAGCCGTAAAACAGTCCGTTTATGTGACGCGAGATCAGGTTGTCTTCTTAAATCCTTAGACTTAACTCAATTTACAATTACCTTGTTCAAGCTACATAAACTGGTCATAAAAAGAATCAGCTGTGAAATCATAACAAGGAGGACTTAACCTTTATTATTGTAACAAAATGTGATTGGAATTATTTACAATTTGCAATAACAAAAGAAAAACAGATAAGAATGAATTTAATTTCTTGATAGAAACTTCACATGAGCAAAGAAAAACAAACAAAAAAAAAAACAGCTGGAGACTCAGTCGACGTATTTACCGAGGATATCTCCATCACGGAACAGGAAGTAGTCCTACAGGAGAGGGGCAAACATCTCAGAAATTAAACAGAGGATGGGGGGAAAATAATCTTGAACAATTTAGTTTAAAACTGTGCTTTACCTTGTTGTCCAGAACAACTTTAGTCCCCCCGTACTCTGGGAGGAGCACTTTCTCCCCAACCGTCACACTAACTGGCTGCACACCTCCTTTCTGGAAAAGTAACAACACATCACAGAAGTTACAACCTCTTTTCCAGGAGTTGGGACACTGTGAAAAACTTGACCAAAATATACCAGTGTGTGTGTGTGTGTGTGTGTGTGTGTGTGTGTGTGTGTGTGTGTGGAGGGGAGGGGGAGGGGGGGGGGGGGTGCAACAGTTTGTATAGAAATACATTCATTCGATTGAATATTGTCTTTTGGGTATTAAATTCGGTTCACAAAATCATGGAATGTCATGATCTTGGACAAGTACATCGATCGAGATAATGATACGATTGGAGAATAATATATATATTTATATATGAAACCATCACCCTGATAAATCTAAATAGTACAAAAGTATTGGCATCTAAATATATCTGCGGTTGCACAATATATATATATATATTATATATAATATATAATAATAATAATATAATAATAATAATAATAATATAATATATATATAATATATATATATAATATATATATATATAAAACGGAAAAAATATATATAAAACGGAAAAAAATGAATGTCATCGCATCTATGCCTGTATCTGGAGTATTTTAACGAGCAGAGGATAGGTCCTTACCTGGGTGACAGAGCCCGGGCCGACGGCCACCACTGTGGCCTGCAGCACTTTGCCTTGAGCCTTCTCTGGTAGCATGATGCCCCCCTTCGTCACCGTCTCAGCCACCAAGCGCTCCACCAGCACCCGGTCGAACAGCGGGAGGAACTTCCTGAAGGCCTGCAAGAGAGCACACAGAGGTCAAAAAGAACTGTCTGTCTGTCTGTCTGTCTGTCTGTCTGTCTGTGTGTGTGTGTATATGTGTGTCTGTCTGTCTGTCTATCTGTGTCTGTGTGTTCCTGTGTGTGTCCCTGTGTGTGTGTGTGTGTGTGTGTTCCTGTGTGTGTGTGTGTGTGTGTGTGCTCCTGTGTGCGCGCGCTCCTGTGTGTGTGTGTGTGTGTTCCTGTGTGTGTGTTCCTGTGTGTGTGTGTGTTCCTGTGTTCCTGTGTGTGTGTGTGTGTTCCTGTGTGTGTGTGTGTGTTCCTGTGTTCCTGTGTGTGTGTTCCTGTGTGTGTGTGTGTGTGTGTGTGCGCGCTCCTGTGTGTGTGTGTTCCTGTGTTCCTGTGTGTGTGTGTATTCCTGTGTGTGTGTGTTCCTGTGTTCCTGTGTGTGTGTGTATTCCTGTGTGTGTGTGTTCCTGTGTTCCTGTGTGTGTGTGTTCACTAAGCACTTATAGAATCTGTTGTCCACCCAGATGTGAGCTGAGCTTTCTACATCAAAGAGGAAATAAATCACACTTGTTTTTCTTCCTAAAACGTTGACGAGCGCCACTGAAAATACCAACAACCATGAACGGGCAGCTAATGAAGGTCGTGTTCTTGCCCCAGCTGCCCGCTTGGATGTCCGAAACATCTGCAAGGACATCTCATGCAAAGCTTTTAGTTAAAATAAAGGAATGTTTAACCGGGCACAGAGGCAGCTTTTTATATCAGCTACTTCAAAATTGAAGTCAACTTTTTCTCATGTCAAATGTTTGAGTGAAGTCACAAGGAAGGACGGTGGCTTGGTAGGTTTTAACCCAGCAGCTGCCAAGAGTCTGACAACAGCAGATGTACGAGTGACCTTGGGTGAAGGTCGTCTGGATCGGAGGGTGGTGGAGCAAGACTGGTCCCAGATTTATGACTTATGAGCGGTAGGAGGGTCTGCCGCTCATGGCCGTTAGCACCCAGAGGCAGAGCCGGACAAAAGACGGCTCATCTTACTGATGAAACTAACTATCACCCTGATAAATCTAAATAGTACAAAAGTATTGGCATCTAAATATATCTGCGGTTGCACAAGTACAACTACTCATTGTATATTTTTTAAGGTTAATCTAGCAGCCAACATGATCTTTGTTTGGATAAAACAGCTGCTTAACTTATCTTTTTTAGTCTGATGTAGAAACTAATGTTATTTTGTTACATTTGCATCTAAATATACTTTTATCACATTTTCGGGAGGCGACGGTGGTTCTTTGTGAATGCTCAACTTCGAAGTGGGATGTTCCCAGTTAGGAACTTTCCAAATGCCTGCCTGAATGAATAATGACAAATTTAATATATTACTTATTCTGAAATTGACTGTATTCTGTATAATAATCACTTATACTTGAGCTACTTTGAGAATGTTTTAGGAAATCAAATGTGGCTCCATGATTTGTACTGTGGTGCTGCTACTTTACCTCAAGTGAAATATAATAAATGAGTATTTTACACACTTGGCAGAATATTCATTTCTGAACTCAGCAGTGTACAAAGTCTGAAGAACAATATGTTCCCTGGAGGACACTACCTGGGTAAATGTGTGTTCACTGCCCAAATAAACTGATATAAAACGGTTGTTTTTACTTTGAATATTTCCATTTTATGCGACATTATATTTTTCGCGACACATCAGATACCAATATTGAGCCAGGATCGATTGCACATGAATAATGGTGGTTGGTGGTCAAATCGATCCCCAGTTGATCCCGACAGTCTCCTAAAGACGAGACAGGAAACTCACCTGATAATGTGAAAGTTATTCTATGAAAATCAAACATGAATGCAGCCAAGTGCATCTTACACGAGCTCCCGGCGACACCTGTTTACACGTCAGTGCCGACAGCGAGCGTCTGTTACCACGTCTGTTACCATGTCTGTTACGTCTGTTACCATGTCTGTTACCACGTCTGTTACCACGTGTGTTACCACGTCTGTTACGTCTGTTACCACGTCTGTCTGTTACCACGTCTGTTACCACGTCTGTTACCACGTCTGTTACCACGTCTGTCTGTTACGATGTCTGTTACCACGTCTGTTACCACGTCTGTCTGTTACGATGTCTGTTACCACGTCTGTTACCACGTGTGTTACCATGTCTGTTACCATGTCTGTTACGATGTCTGTTACCACGTGTGTTACCATGTCTGTTACCACGTGTGTTACCATGTCTGGTCCTTCATCTTCTGGTTGGAATAAGATCAACGTGCACGTGTTACTTCTCATCGTTCACGCACACTCAGTTTGACCTTGTGACTGGATGCTAACACAACGTTAGCTGCTAACGATGCCTCAGCCACAAATTAAAAGACCGATAACGTGTTTGAAGGATTCTCTGATTGACTTTCCCATTTCTGTGGACTCGTTGATAATAAAGCTGTTTTCCTGCGGAGCCTCTTACCATGTCTGGGTGTGTGAGGTCAGAGATCCGGCGTGGAGCTGGTTCCCCGGTTCCGTGAGCACGAGCCTGAACAGACTGACGAGAAAGTCTCCACGTGAGGAACCATCCAGAACGCGCATGCGCACTACCAACCCGGAATTGACCAGCCTTAAGAGTTCTCCGACAACCCAAATGCTAATAGCAAAATATTATTTTATATTTACATATGTGGTACAGGTGGAGTCAAAATAAGTACGAGTGACTTTCAAACTGTGTTTTTAGAGATTTCTCTCCTTCACATGTTCCGTGATGGGGCAATATTGCACAATGTCAACTTTGACCTTTATTTGTTTTCCTCCAATGGCACGCCAGAAAAGTCTGTAACCCCCTAACCCGGGAACGAGCATTACTAAAACTATAAGAACATATCACAGCACACGAGGTGTGCATATCAATTACGATATTGTGTTTTAGATCGGTATAATTTAGTGAAGCATTTGTGCTTGTTTGGTTAGAATTGTTTTAATAATGAAACCCTTATTGAAGGTAAATGTTCTTTATCCATGGTCCGGGGCTGGCCGGTGACTAACCCGGATGTGATAAGGCCATGTGCGGTCCCCTCTCTGCAGCTCCACGACTCCCTCAGCCTGAGATCATTCCGCCGAGCAGCCCAGCAGCAGCCACGAGCCCTTCACCTCCCAGGTACGTGAACATTTTCTTCCGAAAAGGGTTTTTCCAGTAGATTATTTTAGGGATCTGGTTTTTAATAGCTTTAATGGCGCTCAGCTACTGGATTTGTCTTCTCTACTGCAAAGACGTGCATGCTCCATGTTCCAGCAGACTCCGAGGAGATGGCCAGCTGTCACTGCACGACACCTTTTCATCCACATAGGGTGTTTTAGTTTGGGTCACGTGTCGATTTACAAAACTACCAACGCCGTGGAGAAGCCCGATGAGCAGCAGTGTTGAGTCATGTTGACGGTGTGTGTCTCCGGTCGGGTTGAGCTGGCCGGGATGGACAAGCATTTCCGCACATGCTTTTACAATTTGACCTTGTGACGCACGACCTGAAGAGTGGGGGGGAGGGGGGCATTCATTAATCCTATCACGATCAACGCCAATAAAGACTAATCGGATTCTTCATTATTAAAATGAATCCCCCCAAAAAAGTCCAAGACGACGGAAGTATATTCTGATGGACATAATTTGCAAGCAAAATTAATCTTTTGTTACATTGGAGGAAAATACTTTAAATCAACGTGTAACCTCCACATCTACGTTTAATATGACTAATGCTCAATAGCTTTTTGGAAATAGTTGTTCAGCCAAACACAAAAAATAGGGAAATTGTGGTTCATAAAACCAGAAAAGTCAACTAGAAGGAGTAGCTGATATTTCAGTGCATTTCCCCCCAATATGTAACGTTGACGTCACAAAGATCACTGTGTGTTTGTATCTGTTGCTGCAGCTAACAACCATTTTCATTACAATGGTCAAAAAAAGCCCAAAATGCTTGTTAAATATTCTCAGCGCAGGTTGAACTATCAACCCACATGTTGAGGTCCTTTTATTGGTTAACTTATTAACTCTGAATTCCCCTTGTCTTATACTTTTGTAAAAGCTTTTGAGTTATATATTATTAATTATATTTTATTTTGTGGTACAAACTTACACATGCTACTCCAATAAAGACCTATTTATCAAATGCTAAACTTGAGTACTTTATTACATTTTCTGTATTATTCTTGTCTTCTGATGTCATTGTGATGCATTATTTTATAATTGGTTTGTTGTTGCTGTTATTTATTAAAAAAAAAGACACATATTATTAAGAAAGCTAAACGTGATCTGCAAACTGAAGCCGACAATTTTCCCAGACGGGTTGGGAAAGTATGACTGACCTAAACTAACAACTATCTAATATACAGATTAGTAATAAAACAAATGGTTTACTTTTGGTTTTGATTCCACTTTTTAATAGAACTGATGTTCATTTATTCATTTACTGGCTTCATCTGACCACCTGTGACCACCATGGGGTGCAGTTTACATAGAAATCTGTGAGGTTGTGAAATGATTCGGTGTCTTTTATCTGAGATTCTTGTGATATGAACAAGCAGTCTTGATTCTTCTGATTTAATGACTCCTCTGTGGTAAATTTCAGTGATTATTTCTGCCATCTCTGTGCTTCCCCCCACAGAGATGTTTCGTTTACCCACCGTCATGAGGCAGATGAGGCCGGTGAGCCGAGCGCTTGCTCCTCACCTCACACGAGCCTACGCTAAAGACGTGAAGTTCGGTGCTGATGCTCGTGCCCTCATGCTGCAGGGCGTGGACCTGCTGGCTGACGCCGTGGCCGTCACCATGGGCCCGAAGGTAACTATTCCAGCTTCACCTTCAAACCACTGTTGTCCTGATGAGCAGATATACTGTACTTAAGCAATATTACACTTCAGAGGTGCTTACAGACGTCAGCGCCTCGGTCCGGACCGCATCACTGAAGCACCAATAATCACGTTAAAACAGCCTCCGGTGTAATATTACGATTAAACAACAAGTTACCAACTAAATAAAACATGTAATCTACATGTGTTCATATTGTGGAGCAATTCACTCTCTAAATATAAAACTTTTTGTTAGTGTGATCTGTTTCCATGGCAATACATCCATGGCAATGTATGACTAACAACTGGAAAACAATCAGTCCCGTCAGTAGACTCTTATGTAACGTATGTGATGTTTACTACTCCAGGAAGTAGTCCGACCCTTAGCAACCACCGTAGCAACAGAGAGGATTTCTAGTCTCCAACTGAATAAATACAGAACATAGAAACACTAAACTGATCAGCTAGTTCAGTCTGGTTGGAACAAAGATATCTGATGAACTAAGATATCTGAGGAACAAAGATATCTGATGAACAAAGATATCTGATGAACTAAGATATCTGATGAACTAAGATATGTGATGAACAAAGATATCTGATGAACTAAGATATCTGATGAACTAAGATATCTGATGAACTAAGATGTCTGATGAACAAAGATATCTGATGAACAAAGATATCTGATGAACAAAGATATCCATGGACTCCTGTGTTTTTAACATTTTAGCTCCGTGTCATGTGTTCAAACCAAACCGGTCCAGCTAGCCTCCTCTAGGATTGTAAGTGCGTGACTATCCGTGGTGTTACGGTACGGGTGCTTGGAGCGACCAAAAAGGACCAAAAGAGACCCGACTTCACCAAATGGGTCATTTAATAGAACTATAACAAGTAGAAACTACATTATATTACATATTATATGAAACTCTATTCTAATTCTATATTTTCTAGTGATGAGCAGGGTGTGATGTCATGATGATTTGACCAATCAGATCTCTGGATCAGAACTACTTGTTGTTTAATTTACCTTCATGAACACACTATAAGTGCTAAGAAGGAAAACAAACACATCCCGATGGCATATATTCTCTTCCCATAATCAACCCTTCCTGTATTATTTCAAATTAAAAGCCCTCTAGCGTTTTAATAGACAGAAACCCCTCAATTCTTAAAAAGGCTTTTATTGTGAAACATTTCCAAGACCATGTTGTGACCAAAGTCGGATGATCAAACTTGATCTCAATAATCTCTAAAAACTGTTGAAAATAACAGAGTTCTCTTGTTAACTTTATGAGAGCAACAGAAATATACATGATTACGGTTCCACCTTAGAAACGAGCCGCCTCCTTGTGTGCTCACGCACATTTTGGTGGTGGTGCATTTTGCTTTTACAAAATTGAATATTCATCTTTTTACAAACAATTAAAAAACACTTAGAAGAACAAATTAAGCACATTTACCACATGCTGAACGGGCAGGTTCAGAGCATTTCATACGGCTTATCATAAAACTAAATCCACAGGTAATGTCGCACAAGGACTTCATCTCACCACTTTCTGCCTCGTTTCAGGGTCGCACTGTCATCATCGAGCAGAGCTGGGGCAGCCCGAAGGTCACCAAGGACGGCGTTACGGTGGCCAAGAGCATCGAGCTGAAGGACAAGTTCAAGAACATCGGTGCCAAACTGGTGCAGGACGTGGCCAACAACACCAACGAGGAAGCCGGAGACGGGACGACCACCGCCACCGTCCTGGCTCGTGCCATCGCCAAGGAAGGTTTCGACACCATCAGCAAAGGAGCAAACCCCGTGGAGATCCGCCGAGGCGTCATGATGTCTGTGCAAACTGTCATCAATGAACTGAAGAAGCTTTCAAAGCCCGTCACCACCCCAGAGGAGATCGCACAGGTATGGGCATGTTGTGTTCACGTGTTTCTGCTGGCCCTCTAGTGGCCAGAAAAACATCCCAGATTGAAACTTGAATGTGATCCCTCAGGTTGCTACGATCTCAGCCAACGGAGACGTGGAGATCGGCACCCTCATATCTAATGCCATGAAGAAAGTCGGCCGCAAAGGAGTCATAACTGTCAAGGTTAGTTTGTACATGTATGTACTGTGTTAATGGGACTCGTTTACGCCTCCAATGAAGACGTCATCACCTGGTTTTGAGTCGGACCTTTAAATAACCACTAGTTCCTTTTATTTTTACTTTACATCTCAGGACGGGAAGACGTTGCACGACGAGCTGGAGATCATCGAGGGCATGAAGTTTGACCGTGGCTACATCTCGCCCTACTTCATTAACACTGCTAAAGGTAAAGCTACGTGCCCTGGCTTCGGCTGCATGCTACAACTACTGCAACTATCTGAATTTATTAATGTGCACTGGTAAAAAATAGGCATCGACAAATGATTTAAAAACACGGACGTCCTGAAATACAGGCAGCATGGACTGAAACGTATTCCAGTTTTGAAACTATTTGGAATCTGTACTTGATTTTTGAACGTACTTTAATGAACAAATTAGTTTCATGTGGTTAATGACTGTCATGAGGGGACTTGAAATGTGATTTGTGTGTCTTATCAGGCCAGAAGTGTGAGTTCCAGGATGCCTACCTGCTGCTGAGTGAGAAGAAGATCTCCAGTGTCCAGAGCATCGTGCCGGCCCTGGAAATTGCCAACCAGCACCGCAAACCGCTGGTGATCGTGGCTGAGGACGTGGACGGAGAGGCCCTGAGCACCTTGGTCCTCAACAGGTACGCTGTGCTTCTTCCTTCACTTAAAACTAGGGGCTGTGGAATATGTTAAGTTTGGACCACATAGCGGATATTTTTTTCTTCAGAGATATGGTAAAAGACTACATTGTTTATTTAGAGTTTTCTTATCATTTCAAGCACCAACTGTTACGCTGTTTCTAAGGATACCGTACTTTGGTTCTTACTTTTCAGCGGTAGGAAAGTATAAATATGTCCGTTACCATCTTGTACACTTATCATTATCACTAAAAAGTAAATATTATTTCAACCTATTTATTTAGTTGCTTTATTTGCAAAAGGTACAATGGAAGAACTAAGGCATGCTGGGAAATGCTAATGCTTTGGGCTAAGGGGAGGAGCCAGAATCCAGCTCTTCGGCCAGAGCAGTTAACGATCGGGTTATTTTATAATGTGGAGCCGCGATTCAAATGATCTGAGACTGTCAAATGAACTGTTAGTTACGTGTTCCATTAAAACTAAAGGAAGAGGAGGAATAACTAAATATAAAACCCACCAAGCAGGACAGTCAGGGGGCTACTTACCCTGCATTTATCTTTCATTTTGATCACACAGTTTTAATTCAAGTGCTTGTGACGCTTCACAAATGAATGTTCAATCCATTTATATAACTTGTATAAAATACCGAGATGTATATCATATATCGCCACTCAGCAAACATAACAATATGATGCATCATTTTATACTGAAATTACTCTTTGAATGAATTTTTTTTTTTTTTTTTTTTTTCCATTTTAAGGCTCAAGGTTGGGCTTCAGGTAGTCGCTGTTAAAGCTCCAGGTTTCGGTGACAACAGGAAAAATCAGCTGAGGGATTTGGCCGTCGCCACCGGGGGCACTGTAGGTCCACTTCTTCAGTCTCAACCAACTTCTTATTTTTAAATCTGAATCTGAAGGTCCATCTGACAGTATGACTTGATTTCTTTATCTTCCTTTCTGCAGGTGTTTGGAGATGAGGCGCTGGGCTTGACCCTCGAGGACATCCAGGCTCACGACTTTGGCAAAGTCGGTGAGGTGCAGATCAGTAAAGATGACACGCTGCTGCTGAAAGGAGGAGGCAGCTCAGCTGAAATGGAGAAACGGGCCGCGGAGATCGTGGAGCAGCTGGAGAGCACCACCAGTGACTATGAGAAGGAGAAACTCAACGAGAGGCTCGCCAAGCTGTCGGACGGAGTGGCCGTGCTGAAGGTTCGACTCGCTGCCGGTTTCTGATCACCCGTCTGCTGGAGAGGAAGTTGTAATATCTCTGCTTTGTTTCAGATCGGAGGAACGAGTGATGTGGAGGTGAACGAGAAGAAGGACCGTGTGACAGATGCTCTGAACGCCACCCGGGCAGCTGTGGAGGAGGGCATCGTACCGGGGGGGGGTTGTGCCCTGCTGCGCTGCATCCCTTCCCTCGATACCGTCAAAGCTGTCAATGCTGACCAGAAGATCGGTGAGTGATGGACGGGCTCTTCAAACCGGCAGCACCAGTCCCGGGTTGACAGTTTCAGTACTGCAGCCGTCTTTACAGCAAGATGTTGGTTCCATGTACACTTTTTAACTTGAATGTGACTCTCGTTCCAAACAGGCGTGGACATCATCAGACGGGCGCTCCGTATTCCTGCCATGACCATCGCCAAGAACGCCGGTGTGGACGGTTCTCTCGTGGTGGAGAAGATCCTGCAGGGATCAGCTGAGCTGGGCTACGACGCCATGCTGGGAGAGTACGTCAACATGGTGGAGAAGGGCATTATCGATCCCACCAAGGTACCGTGGAGCCAATGACATGAAATCAGGATGTTTCTCTTTCTGCTTCAGGAAACAGTTGTTCAGGAGAAAGCAACTAAAAGGCATGTTTTAGTGTTCACTGTTTCCTCACGCCTGGTTTGTAGTTTTGGAGTTTGAACCGGGTCGGCGTTGCCACATACTGGGTCCGAGGAATGCAGCATGTCGTGCAGTAGTTGCAGCACTTCCAAAGATGCACTTCACGCTTGTGTTTCTTTCACACACGTGGAGGTAGAGTACACGTACAACACTGCAATCCTCAGAGGTTCGTAGAGTTCACTGCACAACTCATTTAGTGCTTTGGTATACAGGACTGTCACTACGTCAAGGAAAGTAACTTCTGAACACCCGGGAACACCGGGGAACACCGGGGAACACAGGGAGCACCCGGGAACACCCGGGAACACCCGGGAACACAGGGAACACAGGGAACACCCGGGAACACAGGGAACACCCGGGGACACCGGGGAACACAGGGAGCACCCGGGAACACCGGGGAACACAGGGAGCACCCGGGAACACAGGGAACACAGGGAACACCGGGGAACACCCGGGAACACAGGGAACACCCGGGGACACCGGGGAACACAGGGAGCACCCGGGAACACCGGGGAACACAGGGAGCACCCGGGAACACAGGGAACACAGGGAACACCGGGGAACACCCGGGAACACAGGGAACACCCGGGGACACCGGGGAACACAGGGAGCACCCGGGAACACCGGGGAACACAGGGAGCACCCGGGAACACCCGGGAACACAGGGAACACAGGGAACACAGGGAACACCGGGGAACACTCGGGAACACAGGGAACACCCGGGGACACCGGGGAACACAGGGAGCACCCGGGAACACCCGGGAACACAGGGAACACAGGGAACACCGGGGAACACCCGGGAACACAGGGAACACCCGGGGACACCGGGGAACACAGGGAGCACCCGGGAACACCCGGGAACACAGGGAACACAGGGAACACCGGGGAACACCCGGGAACACAGGGAACACCCGGGGACACCGGGGAACACAGGGAGCACCCGGGAACACCCGGGAACACCGGGGAACACCAGGGAACACAGGGAACACCCGGGAACACCCGGGAACACAGGGAACACCCGGGGACACAGGGAACACCCGGGGACACCGGGGGACTCTAGGGAATTTTGTTTGCATGTTTAAATTTTAGTTGCCATTTATTAAAATTTTATATATTCCCTATATGGAGCCATAACGTTAGTGAGGGAGTTCTTGTCGGTCTGCATGTTTGGTAGCGTTAGTGGTCACTGACCGAAATACAAAATGTAGCTTATTAGGTTATGAGCTAATAACCATTATTGTTAGATAATATCTTTGCCTCTGCAATCAGTATTTAGACATGGATTTAATTTATTTCAATGTCGGCATGTGCAGCCTGTTTTTTAACAAATGACGCTATCTTGTCCGCGCACACAACACAGCCTCTTTTCCTGTTCAGTACCGGTCATGGAATTTCAGCTTTTAAGAGAAATTGACATTTGACTTGGAGTGGGAACTCTGCACAGATCTTGTTTTTATGGCATAGTGGCCAGACGGAAGCCTCTCATCAGTGAATGACCCATGAAAGCCAGGCCTGGCCAGAGCCCTGACCCAATCTCTGGAGACACCTAACAATGGGCTGGCCAGTAATGGTACCCATCCAACATGAACGCTCGAGTGGATCCGCAGAGAAGAATGACAATAAATCTGTAAATGCAGCTGTGCAAAGCTTGCCACGCCATACTGAAGACTTGAGGCTGAACTAGCTACCAATGGTGCTTCAACCAAGTCCTGCTAAGTGTTTCTTTAGTGAGAAGATTCTGAAGTCCTGTGGTCACCTGGTCATAACGGGCTGTACTTCCTTCCTTCCTCTGCAGGTGGTGAGGACGGCCCTGTTGGATGCTGCAGGAGTCGCGTCGCTGCTTTCCACTGCTGAGGCCGTTGTCACGGAGATGCCCAAGGAAGAGAAGGAAATGCCAGGAGGCATGGGGGGCATGGGTGGAATGGGCGGCATGGGCGGCATGGGCGGCGGCATGGGTTTCTAAGTTGGTCCTCCCGACTTCATGTACAGACTAAAACGTCAGAGTGAACATCGGCTGGAGAATCCCTCCACCAAGCTCTGTCTCCAGTGGCTGACTGACATCGAGTTAGTTGGAGCTACAAATGGTTGATGACCGCTCAAAGACTTGAGGGCGAGAACCAACTGAGCCCCGTTAGTCCTTCTCATCCTCCTACTTTACATCAGCACAAAACTCCCCATGTAAAATGTGCTACAGGAAGAAAAGTGTCCATATTAAAGGAAAATTCTGGTTTACTTCAACTTGGTGCATTTCCCATTAATGTGTCTATTGTAGCTCCACGAGTAATGATGAAGTTTAACTTTGCTCACATCTGTCATAGAGATTTGTGGAATCCAGGATTTGCATGTAAACAAAACTGGCCGATAGATATGAAAGTGATTTAATCAGCCGGCAAGAGTGAGATCCCTGATTCGGTGCACAAAATGGCTGGAATGAATTGTAAATTGGCATCTGAAGCAGACTGAAAACAAACACTTAATAATTCATGCAAAAAGTGTGTTTGGAAAGCTCATGTACGCTTTTTGTTTTCTTTTTTTCTGCACCCTCCACCTCTGTTGTAAAGATTCGGGTTTACCATGTGTCAACGTTGATGCACCCAGTAAACGCTTTGAAATCAACTGTAATTCTCCTTTAATTGGCCACAAGGAGAGGAGATCTTCAGTGTCGTCATCCTTTTCTTTTCTGTCATAGTGTTTTGTTAATTCTTTTTGTTTTTATATATAAATATATGTCATCAGTGATTTGATTGAATTAAACCAGTTTTCTTATAGACTTTGAAACATTTTCTGCGACTCGTCTTGTGTCACGACTGGATGCCTGAATGTGTCACCTGCAGCTGCTTTAGTCAGAAGAATGTTTCAGTCATTTTCATGTGTCTCACAAAGTACATTTGACTGTATGTGAGGAGGGGGTTAAAGTATTAAATTACATTACATTTCATTTAGCTGATGCTTTTATCCAAAGCAACTTACAATAAGTGCATAAGTATCAAAGCAGTAAAGCATCTCTTTGCTACAGAGTATAAATGTGGGACCCCTATTATGTTTTGCTTTAACACATTATATCACTCCCTTAAATCAGCCAGTCAGAGGACTTTATGTTCATTACTTTATTCCAAACAACAGTTCTCATTCAGTTCCTGTCTTGTGTCGAGGTTAATTCTTTTTTTTTAATAAATCAAGATGCTCTAATGTGTTCAGGTTCAAGTTTACCGTTTCAGTTTTTTAGTTCCCACTAAAGAACAAATTTCTCGCACTGCAATTGCAAAATCCACTTTGTATGTAAAAACATGAACTGAGAAAAAAATATATATTTTCACTGCAAACAAATTTGCTCTTAGTTTTGGTCACAGAACTCAAGAGTTTTGCTTATGAAATTGGATTTTCTGGTTGTGATTTAAAAAAAACAATCTATGCACTTTTAATCAAAAGTTACAAAACAGTGACTGAATGCAGTTTGTGTTGTGATTTGTTTGTCATCAGGTTAAACAACAACACTAATTTAAGGTCCAGTTTGTGACTAATAATATTAGCGCTTATCTTTATCAGTGTTTTAAATGGTCTGTACTTGTATAGTTTTATCACCTTTCGGTCTCAAAGCGCTTTAACAGGGTTTTTCTCATTCACGAGACAGATCACCATGCAAGGTGCTGCCATCAGGAGAACATTCACACACTGATGGTCATATTATTATATAGGAGGAGGGGGGAGGCGGAGGAAGGGGGGAGGCGGAGGAGGCTGCACTGGTGGCGGCTGCGAATGTGTTGAAGGTTGCTGGCGTGTTCGCCGCTGATGTGGAACCTGCCCTGGTCTCCGACCCACCAGCAGCTACGTCCACCGAGAATCTCCACCTAACACTCTGTATAAAGGAGGCGGAGCCTCGGGGCAAAGAGCTGGACGTGGAGGCTCTGCATCTCCGTATCAGAGCTCTTTGAGCTGGAGAGAGGGTCACCTGCTGCTCCTACGCCCGTATCCATAAACCAACGCTCACTTGTCTTCTTCTGGGTTTGACATCAGCAAACACGTCACATTAGCCCGAAGTCGACTCTTATTTCAGTGCTTTTGAGCGCATAGCCGGCGTGTTAAATTGTCCAAAAGGGTTTTGGTCACTTTTGTTACAGTGAAAACTTTCAGGGAATGCACAGAAGGTTTGCTCCAGTTTATCTATTGAGCAGAGTTTAGACTACGAGATTGTAAAAAAAAAACATGTTGCAAGCATATGAACTTGTCCCTGAAGCCTATCAGCAAAAATGTAGAAATAAAGATAAAATTGCCAAGCAGACGTTTGTGGAGTTCACACGAGAAGAGTGTTGTTTGACAAATGGTGGTAAAGTACCTCACTGGATGATCAGAGTCGATCCTCCTGGAGGAGTTTAACAAATGTGTTCCAGAGCGGATTGTGATGTAACTAAATG
Organism: Embiotoca jacksoni; assembly: GCF_022577435.1. NCBI lineage: Eukaryota > Metazoa > Chordata > Actinopteri > Embiotocidae > Embiotoca > Embiotoca jacksoni. The sequence continues at coordinate 736,728 of NW_027185428.1, forward strand.
AACAAAAGCTGCAGTCCTCGCCGAGCAATTTAACCTTACACACAAAAATGTGTTTTCAGCACCTGTTGTTTGCAACTCAACCTCATTCTCCAAATGGAGTTAAATCACCAAAACCCGTACGTAAAATAACATCTGCAACCAGCAGCGAGATCCGCGAGTGTTTTTATTGTCATGATCCAGGTCATTTAATCGCACTGTGTCCTGTTCTTAAAAACAGAAGGACAGACAAAACTCAGTAAACCTCCTGTTGGGTCAATGGAAACGGTCTCTTCCCGAAAGTCTCTGAACCAGATGATTCTCAGATGTAGAACCCAGTTTAAACATTTCATTTCCACTCCTCCACTCATTCTCTCCTCCTCTCCTCCACTCCTCCTCTCCTCCACTCCTCCACTCATTCTCTCCTCCTCTCCTCCACTCCTCCACTCATTCTCTCCTCCTCTCCTCCACTCCTCCTCTCCTCCACTCCTCCACTCATTCTCTCCTCCACTCCTCCACTCCTCCACTCATTCTCTCCTCCTCTCCTCCACTCCTCCACTCATTCTCTCCTCCTCTCCTCCACTCCTCCTCTCCTCCACTCCTCCACTCATTCTCTCCTCCACTCCTCCACTCCTCCACTCATTCTCTCCTCCACTCCTCCTCTCCTCCACTCATCCACTCCTCCTCTCCTCCACTCCTCCTCTCCTCCACGTGTTGCCGTGTCTGTCAGATTGTAGGAAACGAATCAACCTGTTCCTCCTGCCTCCTGTTCCAGTGATCGGGAGCCCTTTGAGAGG